>NC_082390.1:6320156-6480691 GCF_031168955.1 Gadus macrocephalus | reverse complement strand
AAAAAAATAAACAGTGAGAAAACAACCCAAAATAACAATTAAAAACACAAAGGGGCCTTCTATGGTCTCTATAATAAAACCTGTGCATGCGGGTATGGGTGCATGAGCCTGCATGTATACGTGTGAGCACACACACGTGAGCGATTTGTGCTGGTTTGTGTGTGTGTGTGTGTGTGTGTGTGTGTGTGTGTGTGTGTGTGTGTGTGTGTGTGTGTGTGTGTGTGTGTGTGTGTGTGTGTGTGTGTGTGTGTGTGTGTGTGTGTGTGTGTGTGTGGTCTCCTGGACTCTCGCCAGGTGAGTCAACAGCCAAGAGGCCAAATACAAGCACTGCATCTCCAGGAGAAAATACAATAAAAACCTCTGGCCCCAGCCCCAGTGGGTCTCCCCTACCAGGGGGGCATCGGCAGGGTGGGGGGGGGGGGCAACGTTACGCACAGGCCCCTAGGGCACTGTCTGAGGCCCCCTGACAGAATGAGGCTGAGGAGGGCTGTGTCTCTCGGCTTCCCCTGGGTCTGTTTGTTTATGCGTCATGTAGATTCATTCACGTTTAACCCTACAGTGGGTTGAGCGTTGTGTGGGTTTTTGGCAGTACAGTGAATGTGTGCATCCTGTTGGTTGTATAGTCTACAACGAATAACGTATTACTGCTCCCTGCGTGGATGCAATAAAAAACTGAATTTCGAGGTAAACTGCAATCATCATCTTTTTAGCACAGCACTATGAATTCTAATCCCTCTGCCACCGTGCAACTACAGTCTCATTTACACCCCACTACCATGGAGCACGGAGATTGCACTCTATTTTGACAAGGGGTTCTTTTCCAGGCGAAAACATTGACAAAACAAACTATCCAGTACATGTTGAGGAAAATAATGTAATCACAATGCACATTATATCACTTCTGTGCTGCTGTGTTGAGAAATGCCTTGCTATTACAGTTTTTGCTACTGTGACTGTGTGTGTGTGTGTGTGTGTGTGTGTGTGTGTGTGTGTGTGTGTGTGCGTGCGTGCGTGCGTGCGTGCGTGCGTGCGTGCGTGCGTGTGTGTGTGTGTGTGTGTGTGTGTGTGTGTGTGCGTTTGTGTGTGTGTGTTTGCGCGTGCACGTGCGCATGTGTGTGTGCGTGATTCTCGAGAGGTTTGCTGTGTGACACTATGTGAAGCATGACCGTGGTGTGTTTAATGAGATAGCATGTGGAGTAACTCTAAGTGTGTGAAATTGAAATGTGGGCTGTGTAAATTGAATTAAGGGGGTGTGTGTCTGTGATAAGAAAGTGTATCCCACGTTAGGACTAGGCCCGGAGCCAGAGAAGCCTGACAGTTTTTACCATTCCCTTACATGATTCATAATTAGGACTATATAGCGTTCAGAACACCACGACCCACAGTGTGGACGTAATTGGACAAAGATATCCAGCGTTTAAAAATACTAGGCTTTCAATCTATTTTTACGCTAACACGCTGCATTGAATGAGGACGGTGGTTTGTAACGGGGACAAAGTGACAAACGACTAAGGTTAGGTTCATGTTTGGATAATCTGCTATAAGTGGCATCAACATGGTCACAGTAATTATAATGCACCGTATGCTTATATCACGTTATATGTCTTGACTCATTGTCTCGCACCCACACTGTTGACATCCTCTCTGGAAGGCCCATTAGGATCTATTTCAGTCTGCCTGTCGAGCGTTAATTAACGACAAATCCAAAGCCTTCATTGTTCTTCAATTAATTCTTTCTGAAGCGTCATGGCGGGCCAGCAAGGGACGGATCACAACGGCGGCCCCGGTTGTGAGATAACATCTTAACTGGCTAAATAACATAAGAGGGCCTGTTGCTTTGCTGATGCGTATCAGGGGCTGAAAAAAAAACAACTGCCGAGAACCAGCTGACCTCTGGAGGACTGAGAGAGGGATTCTTCACCGACTGACGAGGGAGGAGGGAGGCTCGTGTTAACAATGACTTCATTTCAGACATCGCAGCCTACCCTCCGAGGAGCCAAAAAGAAAATACCTCACAGCTGTTGTTTTAAAAAGGCCCGAGGTACTCTCATTTCACGAGTATAGGCCCCTGCACCTCTGACGATAGCTCCCTGATACTCTCTCAATCGTTATTCTTTACACAAGGCTTTCGATATCGCTGATAGGCTACCATATAAGCTGTGTTTTAAACCGGTGGTCAAACGGGGTGTTGTGAAACGGCCGAGTGAGCAATAAGAAAGGGATCAACAAGGAATACACGGGTTAACTAGTATTGGGGGGTTGTAAGTATCACGTTTGCCACAGGGAATGTCAGTGTCACGACCTCCGAGGTCGTGAATACTGAAAAAGAGAAAAAAAGAGTGCGTGCGTGGTGCACGTGCGAATGTGTTCGTATGTGCGTGCGTTTGTGTGCGTGCATGTGTGTGTGTGTGAGTGTGTGTGTGTGTGTGTGTGTGTGTGTATATGTGTGTGTGTGTGTGTGTGTGTGTGTGTGTGTGTGTGTGTGTGTGTGTGTGTGTGTGTGTGTGTGTGTGTGTATGTGTGTGTGTGTGTGTGTGTGTGTGTGTGTGTGTGTGTGTGTGTGTGTGTGTGTGTTTTTCTTCACATTGTGTGTGTGATGAGATCAGGCTCGAGACTGCTTATCTTGCTCTCCATCTGTAGTAGATTGTGTGACAGCGCGAGGGGGGAAAGAAAACACTTTAATCACGCCTGTTGGCCCCTCGCGACCAAAACAAGGGGCCTCGCGAGCCCCTCCCCCTCCCGTTAGAACGCAAAACAAAATGTGCAAAATTTCATTTGAAATAAAAAATATATTTCGTTATGTTTACGTGGTTGAAAATATTCATCGGCTAATTCCGATGTCGTATACTAGAGTGAAAGTATTTCAGTATTTCACGCCCCCTTTTGCCTCACATTTATATATAAGGTAAAAGTGGGCGTGGACGTCGGTAAAGTCCCCGCCCCCTCTGGAGCGCAACTGGACGGATTGAGCTGCCCTCCCTTTTCAGCGTGCAGTGAGTTGGGGGAGAAAACTGTTTGCATACCGATCCTGATCCAGCACTCCGTGCACGCATTGAGTCTATTAGTGATTGAGAAAGCTGTGGATTTTATCAGTTGAAAGCTTTTTTGGGGTGCGTATAGACAACCACCGGTTGGTAATATTCTGCGAAACTGTGTCGTTTGTTGTACCGAAAGAGTTGGTGACATCTCCGTGGGAAAACAGCGATTTACCAACAGGCTCTGCTGAGAGGTGAGACTGCGTTGCTTCTTTAATATGCCTCTTGAAGTTCATTTGTACCCCTTCTACTGTGCACTAAATAATAGCGATCGCTCAGCTTTTCCAGTTGTGTTATTTGTCACAGTTTGCTGAGACATCAGCCCACATTCTTTACCCTTTCTACGTGTTTTGTGTTGCCAATGAATTCCCTGTTTTTTCCCAGTACTTTGGCTGTTTCAGAAGCGCTCCGTTTTCCATCACTCGGGAGGAAGAATCATGTTTGTGTGCCATATTAAGCTTCTATGTTTGATCGAAGTATGTGATGCCATAGTAATATTACAAACGTCCTCGATGAATAGTTTTTGGCGTATCAAACTAAGAACATGGAAATATACCACTCGAGCTGATTTAATACGGTATCACGTTCTGGTTAATACACATCAGTCTGGCCCTTGTGAGAAAGCCGACACTTGGGAGAAGGGCGCCGTGTCAGTCTCCAAGCTGGCGACTTTCCCACGCGAAGCGACGGCCTGGAAAGACGGGGGTGCCAGTGGGGTGGGTGGGGGGGAAGTCATCACTGGGAACGTCTCCAAAGATGCATGGGGGTCAGCACACGGATGTCTCTGTCGGCTGCCCGCTTGCTGCAGGGCAGGAGTTCACTGCCACTTCGTATTAGGAGATGGAGTATTGCCAACGGCACTGCACAATCCATATAAGTTATTTGGGGGTGCAGACACTGAATAGCCTACTGATGTAGCCTGCTTCAACATAATTCAGTGGTGCTCACTGCTAACGTTGTGCCCACGATTTTCATTGCTTGTAAATCCAGAATTCCATGAAGTTGTATTTTTTTTTACCGAGTCAGTCGTTTTCTGACTATGGGTTTATAATTCAAATTACATTTTTGAAAATGGTAATGAGGCAAGGCAGGCCTGATATAGGGAATGCTTACACTTGCATTGTGTCATGTCAGTAAAATGCCTATGTATGATACATTTTATACATTATTCAAACTTATCAATATGCATACAATTTAAAAAATGTCTACTACAGAATAATTTATTTTGTAGTATTGTTATAGTATATAGTACATCATAGTAGTATTGATAAATTATGATTTCGACAGAGGGCATATAGACCTGTTCTAATGAGCAGTAGTGATAATTAAGACCAGTGGATCGATGATAATGATGGCCTTTTGAGATTGTCTCCAAAAGCCTCCAGACAGTTCCTGGATAAAGTGTCTGTGCTCTGCTGTGTTCCCATTGTCTCTCAACTTGGAGCCAAACCATTTTAAAGCGCTTCAGCAAATTCCAGTTTGCCACTCATTCAAAGTAAAGCAGCAGCAAAGCTCCAGTCGTGGTCCAACACCTGCAGGCCCAACGAAAACACATTCGCAGATGAAATCGGATCTCCTCTCCCTTCCCCTCTCTATCTGTCCTCTCACTCACTCCCGCTCTCTCCCTTTTCTGTTTCTCTCTTTGTCTCCTCTTCCTTCCTCCTCTTCCTGAATCCAAGTGGAAATGGCTCGGGAAAGAGGGGGCTCCCCGTTCACAGCAGACAGAGGAGTGTTTGTGTGTGGCTGCCGACCATGCCCTGACGGTGTTGATGCTTCTGAAACAGCTGCCAACGTGACATGAACTGCCCCCCAGCAGCCACTCTCTGTAACTTGGCTCATCCAGTGCCGGGGAAATAGTTTTGTTCCTCTGATACGGTAGCCATGTTCACAGGATAATGCGAGGGAGGAGGAACAACGAGGTGGGAATCACACCGGGAATACTTGGCTGGCAACGCCGCGTTGATTTATGTGCGTTTTTTGACATCCTCCTTGGACCGTAGAACATCAAACGAGAGGGAATCTAATTAGAAGTGAATGGGAAGTCTTCAGGAAGGTGTTTATTCCACCCACTGCTTCGGAACACCTGGTATTGGCGCCACTGCACACGTTTCAGAAACAGCCATGTTTTCCCTCAAGCAGAGGCGTCGATTTACAGGGATGGAGTGACAAAATAAACAGGGAAAACAACTTTGTGGAAAGGCTGGTGGTTGGTGTAACGCAGGGGGTGCAGCGAGAGGAACGCTGCGCCCATGTCTCCTTAGTCCTTGGCTAATGGCTCATGGTGTGAAATGGAGTGTGTGGCAGATTGTTGCTGAGAGAGTGGAGTCGAGTTTGACTGACAGGACGGTCCCCCTTGCTGGCCGACCAGCCCCTCATTACGGGCTGAAATTAACCAATCTGCGGTTCCACATGGTCACACACACACACACACACACACACACACACACACACACACACACACACACACCGTCTTGCTTCTCCATATCTGCTGCTGATTATGCCTGCAAATTAGGGAGCTCTGTGCCGAGCCCATTTGATCAGTGGTCTGAAAGGCCTCCACCCCTCGCTGCCCGCCATGGTTTCCTTTCATCCCCTGGTCCTTCTACCCCTCGTCCCCTCTGCCCCATCCCCCTCACCCCGGTCTCTGGGTCATGTCCTTGGCCATATGGAGCTTTAGTTCCATGTAGAGAGGCGTAACGCGACATGGCAGATGAGGCCAGGCCATTAGTGAGCGCCTAGCGCGCTACCATCAGCTTTTCAGTGCTGCCAGCAGTCCACAGAGAGCCCAGAACTAAATGGAGAGCATCTCTCTCTTTGCTCAATGAGAAAATTGCTTTATTTGTGTTTTTTCTCTCTCGATTGCTAGGACCCTTCACTTAATGGGTGTGTTGTGGAGAGAGCGCGGTAGATAATGAGCTCAGGGTGAAGTCTCTGTCGTTGTCGGAAAAAATATTGATGGAAATGAGATTCGCTCTTCAGATGGCAGACAGTTTTATCTTTGAGGGTTGAATTGGTTGCAGCTCTAATGTAAAAATGTTTTACGCTTCACTTTGAAAGGTTTGAAAGACCATTTCTAAGGTGGCAACCCATGTTTCTTTCACCGTTCATGCCGTCCTTTCCCCCTGTTGTTCTTAATGTCCGCTTCTGAACTTCCGTAGTCCACGGCTTAAGAGGAGGTGCAGTTTTGGCTGACCCTCCGACTTTACTCTGAACAGGAAGTCCAGGAGTTTCTCTCTCTGCTGACACTTCCCTTTTATCAAAAGGAAGCAGGCTGCTTGTTTATGTCCAACCCAAGGATTTGTGCTTTTGTGCTTATCTTGCACTCGCCGCATTTCCCTCCATAATGGCCTTGCCGGGCAGGTAATGAGGCAAAAGGTATGTATTTGACAAGCTGGCCCTGGCAGATAGCAGGGCTCTCTGACAGGCTCATAGGGCTGGCAGACGCTCAGTCCAGGAGACATCCAGCCCGGCCTTCGGATGTTCAAAAAACATTTCTCCCAAGAAATCCCCCTCAGCGACATTTTCCCTGGCACAATGTTTTTCAGAGCTAATAAGCCATGTCACTCAGGTGTCTATTGAAGGCGGGTTGGTTGCGGAGCCCACTGGTCATTACAGACTGCGAGCACACTCTGTAAATCCCTATGCTATCGCTGGAAGCCTTTAGCACCTTGGGCTCCTTTCATTCCCCGGACGCTCTGAGGAGTCGACGCTGGGAGAAAGGGGGGCTTAGGCTTGGCCGGCAGTCAGCATCTGATGGATATGTGAGACAGGGGCCCAGTCACTACAAGATTACCTGACTGAGGAAGAGACATAAACCCACACAATCTCTGATCGTATTTGAACTGCGATGCTCTGCAATCTCTGTACGGCTGCCTGGGGGAATGCCCGTCGGGAATAGGGGGCTTCTCAGTTTCTGTCCCATTCCTTTATTAATCAGTAGTACATAAGGCCTTTTTTTTTTTTTAAAGAGATACCCAACCACTTTTGTTTGGCTTCACCAAGCTAGGTCCTGGTTGGCTCATTGCAGGCTCTGCTGGCACATGGGGCAGGAAGAAGCAGTGTGCTAATCGGGCAGAACCCCAGACAGAGGAAGTGCTTATTTAAAGGAATGTGGTGTGGGATTGTTTTCATCTCGCTCTGCTTAACATTGGAGCCTTTTTACTTCACCATCTTTTGTGCCAACCTGAAAAAAAAAAAACTCCCCCCACCGAAGCAGATAAGAAGCTTTTGTAAGCGTGTGGGCCTTTTGCTTGGTGTCTGGGCTTAATGACTTGGGTCTATACCCTGTTATGAGTCTGTTAAAAGACCGTATCCACAGATAATATGTTTATTGTTATAGCGGTGGTGTTTTTAATGGTAATGAAAATGGAATATTAAGTAAATAATGTTCATAGAGGAAGCTTATGTGAACGTATGCATTTGTCTGTTGTTTTTCTGAACTCTTGTGATTTAATTGTTTTCTACTGATAATAAAGTGCATTTGAGTAATGCGATAACAACAACCCTGTGTTGTTTTTGTGTGAGTAATAATGAAAGCAGCGATAACAGAGAGTGTCTGCCTCCTGGTTCACTGCGGGCCAGACGGGCCGACCCTCGGTTCTTTGTCACTGAGCGGTTCTGTGGAGCCGGCCCGGTCCAGCACTGTTTTCACAGCCTCTCCCTGTGACTCACTGGGCTCGCTGCTGCTACTCCCATCTCCTGAGTCAGGCATTTTTCAGATGAAACGGGACTCTCCTCAAGCTCCTGGTCTTTCCCTCCTTTGCCGCTGCCCTCGGTAACTGGGTTCCCCCCCCCTCCCTTCCTTCCTTCCTTCTCCCCCCCCCCCCCCCCCCCCTCCCTCCCTTCCTTCTCCTTTCTCTGTGTTTCTGTTTTGGAGGAAATCTGCTTATTGTGTGTGTCCCACTTCTTTAAATGCATGTTTCTAATGAAAAACAGAAGGAAAGGAAAATAAGAAATTCTTGCTTGAGTCATAGTGGATCAGAGTACCCAGTGAGAACATCTCTGTAACCTTGAGTTGGTTATGAGTTTGCCCCGAGGGGATGGCCCACTCTTGTTTATTTTTAATTACTTACTGTTGCTACACTATTACTACACCGTCCTCTACACAGGATAATTGTTGCTCTAAAATCCTAACACACACGCATGCTCGCTCTCTTGGTCTCAAATTAATTCATCTGAGTTACATTTTGTTACTTCAGACAATTAGATGTTCAACATGCCCCAACCAATCACGCCTTGTATCATTTTAAACCCATTAAATATGTGCCTGGCACGTCGGCAAGCGGTTATCCCATTAACCCTAGCATCTCTTGTTTGTGTGATTAGTACATTAATTCCACATAACTGCCATCTAATCAGAATCATAGATCTATAGAGAATACTTAGTTACTGTGTACGATTTCAGTATCAGGTCAGATTTTTTATTGAAGTGATTTGGGTCTACTTCCTATCAAATGTATGTAAGTGACGACGGAAGCGTGCTTTACACATCCTGATAAAGCGGGAATGTTGCAGCGTTATTCTGTCTCGCCTTCTGTATAAAACGGTCAAACACGGAATGGGTTGGCATCGTAGTTCCGCCCACACTAGAGACTGACGCTGTTTTCTTACATGTCATGCCTCTGATTCCGGACTGCCGGGATGCTATGTAAAAGCATACACGGGGGGTGGCATTACGCCGGCTTTGTCTTCTGTTCTGGGTAGAAACGCAAATCCAGCATAATGACGATCTGCCTAGTGGCAATATTGCAGGATCTCTGCGTAAAAGGGGCTAGAGTCTTTGTTTCTGTGTGGAGATGTTGCAGATACAGAGTATATTTCTGCACTGAATAAGCCTAGTTTCCATTATTGGTCTGTTTTGGCGGAGTTCCCCATGATGAATTACATACAGTTGTACATTTATTCGGGCAAAACACAGTTCTCTCAGACGAAACCTAAGTATGGTATCCCAGAAAGTGTTTAGCTATGCAGAGATGTCCTCCCTTATTTTTTTAATTATGAACGGTACAGTAGAACTGCCGAGGCGCAAGTGGGCTAATGTTATTCTCCCCTTCACATCCTCCTTGTAATAATACTCTTTTGTACTCGTGGAAGGTTTCGTCGGATTCAGATTTTTCGTAAAACTGCTTCGTAAGGAGTTCACAAAAATGGTTCCCTCCTTTCCACCAGGTGTTTCTCTGATTCCTCTGAATCCAACACAAACCTAGTCCCCAAGCAGTCCCTGGTCATTCCTCCTTTGTCAGAACGGTGTTATATGCAAGCCTGGTCCCCCCCCACCCCCCCCACCGGCTGTATCTTACCACGGGTCTATTAGGCACACAGGCTCCCAACGGCTGGCCTCCACTGCCTTACAGATCCAGCGGGAGGGGGGACCAGGCATGGACGTTTGATTAAAAAGATCCCCTGGCGCTTCCCAGGTCCACCTCGGTGGAGACAGAAGGCCTAATGATGCCTCCCCCGCTACGTAGTCCCCTCTAACAACACACCTACACTGTTGTCGGCAATCAAAGCCTTAAGTGAGTGGGACCAAAGTAGCGGCGTCTTGTCAACATAGGAACCAGGCGCAGACTGGATATGTTACTGTTTGTTATTGTGTAGTATAGTTGGTGGTTTTGATAATGTATAGTAGAACTGGTGGGTTTGTTAATGTATTTTATAACTATTGGGTTGGTTAATGTATCGTATAGCTGGTTGGTTTGTTAATGTATATTGTTTTTTTAATGTATATAGCTGGTTGGTTTGTTAATATATATTATAGCTGATGTTTTTTTTAATGTATAGTATAGCTGGTGAGATTGTTTATGCATAGTATAGCTGCTGGGTTTGTTCATGTATAGTATAACTGATGGGTGGTTTAATGTATATAATAACTGTTTGTTAATGTATAGTATAACTGGTTGGTTTGTTAATATATATTATAACTGGTTGGTATGGTAATATATAGTATAACTGGTGGATTTTTTTATATAGTATAACTGTTTGTTAACATATATTATAACTGGTTTGTTAATGTATAGTATAGCTGATTGGTTTGGTAATGTATAGTATAGCTTCTGGAGTTATTAATGTATAGTACAACTGGTGGGTTTGTTAAAGTATAGTATAACTGGTGGGTTGTCTAATGTATAGTATAACTGTTTGTTAATGTATAGCTGGTGGGTTTGTTAATGTATAACTGATGGGTTTGTTAATGTGTAGTAGATCTGATGGGTTTGTTAATGTATAGTAGAACACGTTGCCTCTACCGAGGTCAAGACGTGTGTGCGGCTTCGTGATGGTAATAAGGGAGTTCTTTTGTGTTATCGTTTCTCATCGCTGAGGTTTAGCGAGGTTCTCGCTCAATACCGGTTGGTTATTCAGGGTCGTTTACTGTTTATTTTTCTGGGATGTGAGAACTTGCGCCATTAGTCCCACTCACTGAACACTGGCGCTTAGACAAAAAGCCCGCTGAACCACCCCGCCTCACCTGGCCTGTTATCAATCGACGACGTTACTCAAGCAGGGCGGCACGCATGTCTGACCCGGCCCGCTGGCTGTTTGGAGGGCGCTAAAGCTATTCCTTAAGTCGTTGGAGGGAAATCGCCCTGCACACTTCCACATTAATTCATCTGAACGGTCTCTGCTGCTCTGACTTTGGTTCTATGGCTCCTGTAATACCTTGGGGTGTGTAACAATTACATGGCAAAGACTATGGAATGCCTAATGGTCTTTTGATGTGGCTTTATGACAATTTTAGCTCCCCGATCCGTTGAGAGTGCATTACTATAGGCAACATTTGTGGGTCATTGAACTAGAACATGGCCTCTCTCCCGTAAGGCAAATTCCAGAGCTGCAAATAGACCCGCACCACTGCACATTTACTGGGGAGATGTGCAAGAAATGTGTTTGATTTATAATCGGGCAATTTGGCAAATGGTTTGAGCCATTTTGGACGCTATAGCCAAAAAGATTAAAAGTACACAAAGAAATTTTATTTTTCAGTTGTGGTAGCGTGCCTTTCTCCAATAATTTTTGTTTTTACACACACACACACACACACACACACACACACACACACACACACACACACACACACACACACACACCGTGTGAGGCATAATCTCTTGGGCACCTAAGCCCTACCTTCTGGTTGTCTTTGAAGATGGAGCTGGGGAGAATCTCCAGCAAAAAAAAAACGCCAGCCGCAACCAGTGAAGGCATGTGAACCTTGTTTGATATTGTCATGGAAACGCTTTTCACGACTAATAATTCTGACTGGAGCATCCAGTGGCTCAGCCACGCACGTGTGCCTGCCCCTGATAACACAGCCTCTGCAGGTGGCAGTCGACAGACAGGGAGGCTGAATTAAATTGGATACAGTGTTCATTGATTTCCAACCAGTGGATAAAAAAAATTGTCTTTTGGACCTGAGGGTGGTGTTGGGGGTGGTGGTGGTGGTGGTGGTGGTGTATTTCTGTAAATAATAGGCACACATGGTGTGCTTTTGATTAATCACCTTATTTGAGTGGCCACGGGGAAGGGGCAGTCTTCCAACTCATTTTCACCAAACGTTGTGTGAGATGAATCGCAAGCGGAGTTTGGCTGCCAGGGGCGAGATGGGGCAACACCAGATAGTTCAGGCACTTCTCCAACCACGTGCATGCTGGGAAACGTGCTCGGATGATCCTTTTTTGACCGATGACACTTGGCAGGAGATGGGTCGCGCGATGCCTCTCTGCGCCGAGGTTCAAGCCAAAGTCATTATCTGGGTGTCTCCTAAGACCTGGGTTGTGTGTTCCTTCTTGTTATCTGCGAAACCATGAAGAGGAGTCCAAACACCTGCCCTAAGCCATGTGCTAAGCAATGCATTCATCTTCAAGCTGCTTTAACTGCATGGAAGAAGTCAAAATATAAATAGTAAACATGATTAAAAGTAAATGGAGCAATTTGATTTGGTCAATACTACAAAAAATTGGATTCCAGCTAATTTGGCCTCTGGAGCAGTAAATCAAGTCTGGCCAATTATGCTTTCTGGGCGGGAGAGAGGATGTTGAGGAGGTGGTGGGTGTTGAATGGCCATCGGTCCTCTTTCCTATTGCTGCAGGCATTCTGGAGTCTGACATGATCAGTTTTTCTCATTCAAATATAAAGCAGATGGCCAAACGTATTTTGTGTGTGTGTGTGTGTGTGTCATGTATGGGTTTTAGTTTGTTACTTTCTCCAGCAACTCTCTCCCCCTGCCCCGACGTGTAATAACCCAGTCAATATTCAATGCTCTCAAAGCCGCTCAATCACACATCTGGTGCTCCTCTACTTGTCTAGTTATTTATTCTATTGCCTTTGGCCCGACCTGAAGTTCTATCGCACCGTTTTATGCACGCCGAGACATTGGAGATGGATGGAAGAGATTGAGAAGGGCTGAAAGAGAAAAGCGTTTAGCTGTTATTGTACCTCCACAGCTCATTACACATACAGTGCGTTTTATAATCCCCAGTGCCTTGTTCGTATCTCCGCCGTTCGATGCCAGCCATCAAAGCTCACGTCTCATGCAGTGAAATGAATGAGATGAAATGCAATTTTATTTTTCTCCTGTTCACGGCACATAATCCCCTTTTTGTGAATGTGGCTTGACTCCGTTGAGTTAAATCTTCGCATTTTAACGAAACACCTCGGCTGTTGCGCAAGGCTTGGAAGGGAGAGCTGTCATTGGGTACCCCCCCGCCCCCCCCCCCCCCCCAAACCACACACACGTCCTCCACCCATTGTGCATTATGTGCTTTATCAGATTAGCAGTGATGTGGTGCATTCTACAGGTGAACCATGGCCTTCAGGTACTCCCCCAACGGCCTCTTTAAATGGGTGAAAGTTCCTCCTTCCCAGGCAACAAAGACTGCCAGATAGTTATGTTGTTTACACTCCTCTGAGCTCCCCAGAGTCACACACACACACACACACACACACACACACACACGCACACTAAATGTTTTTCGCGGAAACCACAATAATGGCTTTCACACCGATCCTCCTGGCTGCGGTCAGATCAGGCCGGTGTGGTCTTCTGGGTAATGATGGTGGCGGTACAAAACAAAAGTTGTTTATTTCCAAATGTCCCACTGTGCTTTTGATGATCGGTGCCCTACTAAGCCTTATGTTTTCTCCACACGCTCATGCCTCGCTCGCACTCTCCCACCCGCCCCCAATTAGCCACCGGTGGCATCCGATCTGGCAATTCAGTTGTCATCAGTTCCCCTAGAGTTGAGGAAATGGAAATATCACCTTGTGGCATCCCCATTATTTTGACATCTGTATCCAGTGTCATGAGCTCCACTACGCGTGTCACTGCACAGCAGTAATTGCAATCCAGAAATTGCTTTTTTTTTTGTACTGTGCATATTTTAGGGTTGGGGCAGCATAAATCATTCAGGCGCATTGGCCTGGACCGTCTTGTCTGTATCACTTTGGCCACATTCCACCCTGCAAATGCTTCATATCCTCCTATGTTTCGTGGAGAAAACCTATTGACTTGTATTTCTTAAGGGACCTAATCTTGGACCTCCTCCAAGCGGCTCAGATTCCATCCTCACTCCGTCTTCTCTCTCTCCCCCATAAATCAATGTGATGTAACTGCGTGAACTCCCTTTTCCCACAGACCCCGGGATTGAAGCTTCGTGTGTTTCCACAGAGAAAGTGTTTGAGAGTGGCCAGTTAAACTTAAGCCGCTGGTTCCCAAAACATCCCCCCCACCCGTACCAGGCCTGCCAAATGACTCCCAACACTTTTTACTTTGGCGTTTACAAATCTAAAATCTGTTCCCGTTGTTGGTAATATCGATGTTTCACGTCTAACTCTTTATTATGTATTTTTATAGCAGAAGTTAATGTTCTCTTAGCTGGTACCGCCTGTTCCTATCTGGATGGTTGGTTTGCAGCCAACTAGATTGCATCTCATTTCTCTAAGTGCTCTTTGTGTCGAGCCAAGCAGGATTTTTCTCCTGACGTCTGTCCGCTTGCGGCTTCTCCCAGCCTGTCGAAGGAATGCTCCTAAAAAAAAAAAAAAGTACTTTTCACGAGATTGCTGTGTTTGGAAAATGTCCGACCTGTATTTTCCACCACACGCTCTCTCCTGGAGTCCTCCTGGGGTTGGTTTAAAGGCAGGATATCTCCACTAGTATATCTTTCAGCCCCTAGTCCTCTTGAGTATTGGACTTCTTTTTTTTTTTGAGTTTTTTTTTTAGTTTTGGAAAGGAATGAGAGCTAAAGTGATTTGGAAAGGTTGGAACTCCCTTAACTACTCGCACTGGTTCTCTGTCCCACTTTGCCGCAGTTCCATCTGCCACTCCTCAAGTAAGCCCCCCTCATACCACCGTGCTCAGCTCGCTCTGTAGACCAACACGGCTAAGAACCGTAAGACAGACCCCCTTTAGGCAAGATTGTTTTAATTGCTATTTAAGTGCAGACACTCCCTTGCATTAGACAGTACAGGGGGGGAAACTGTGATATCCCCAGTATGCCATGAGTTGCCTCATCACACTCGCCACACATCATGGGGCTTACAGGGGAGTGAGACATCTGCGGTGGGGTGGGCACAGGCGAGAGGTTCTTCGGCACATGTGCGACTTTTACGAGAACGCTCCCAGCGTGGAGCTCCCCCGTGGGTGCAGGAAATGATCCAGATGCAAGGCTTCTGGCCCCCATAACCCGGTGGGGTGTCTGGCCCGCTGCTCCTGAACGGCCTCCCCTGGTTTACCCACTGGGACGTGGAATACCATCAGTCTGAGCTGGGAACCCACCGCACGGCTTACGCTAACTGGTGCGGTGTTATTCGGGAGGATATCGCGAGTTGTCTCGTTTATTTGTTGGAATGGCTTTGCAGTTTCCCACCTTTTTGTTCCAGATTTGTAATGAAGATCTTTGTTAATAGACTGCAAACCTTGCTGAGCTCAAGGCAAACACCGCTCTGCGGATGGTAGGGAAATATTGATTCCATGTCCGGCGCGATGTTTCGATTTCTCTCTGGTTGTATACCGCTGCAAGTGTGCAGGCTCTGTAAATACAGTATGCCGGTGGACACAGAGGTATGCAGTGAAAATCCACATAGAATGAAAACCAGATGCCCCGGCTGTCGTAGTATGGGCTGCACTACTTTAGATACCGTAAGGTTGCTATATCTCTCTAGTGTTCCACAAAATGTTTCATTTAGTTTGTGTTCCACCGTTCAACATGTGCATGTGTGTGTGTGCATATTGGTATGTAGCCACGCTTTGTGCTAACACGATTAGGGTTTTGAATTGGGATATTTAATGTTATTGTGCTAATGTTGTTAAATGGGGAAAGCAACGGTAACCCTAGGTAGGAGCCATCCATCAGTTTTTTTGGACAGCTTGCCATATAAATAAGGCGGTAGTTACTTATTTCACGGTGGAAGTCCCCTGATGCAGGTAAACTATGAAAGAGTTGCATTGCACATGTAACGGTGTGTGTTTTCCGTTTTTATTTGTTTCCTGAGATGTTCTCCAATCTGCTTGTTAACACGGTGACCCCTTGGCCCCCTTCATGGTTTGCCGGCAACAGGTTGGGTCTAGGGGTGAGGGCATGTGTGTCACAACTCGGCCCATGTGGGAAACATGGTTCTCTTCGGTCCACAGCGTTTAATGCGGCAAAAGCATTTCTTTTGAAAAACACGCTGCATGGTATTATATCAGGTTCCAAATTATTCTGAGTAGTTGATGCCAGATGGGATCTTAAGTACACATCTGCTAGTGTTAGTGTTTGGCTTGACTTAGGCGGTGGAATATTTGTTATTTCTGCGTGAAATGCGCTAACAGTTTGTTAAGAATTGCAGACCTTTTTGAATAAAAGAAGAGTTACCCCTCCATCACTGCCAGCATCTGTGGTAGTGAGAAGTTGAAACCAGGTTAAATGTGGTTTGGTTAACAACTTTCCCTGTGCCAACCACTAAACATTTCCACATCATGAGAATAGACTCAATTCAATAGCGATGAATCATTGGGAACCTACAAAAGCTGTTGTAGTTCTGGTATATTTAACACTGTGCATTTCAGAGATTGCAACAAAGGTTAATCAATAATCATCCCACGTAATAACACCACATCGTTTCAACTCTTCGAATCTATACTAATTTAACCGGACCATTTATCTGTGGCATTTCATTTCATCACAGAAAATGAAAGACCTTGTTCTACTAATACTTTTGCTATTGCTACATAACTGAAACCACAGTCAGAGTGCCGGCCACTCTCCGTAATCAGTCTGAACCTCGACGCTATATTCGTTCACTAATAACTTGGTAAAACGTCGGTTGGTTGCGCTATTCCACCACCAGATGAAGGTTATAGCCATCGCCGCGGGCTCTTCTGTGTATGTAGTAATGAACTCTTACCTTGGCTTAGGCAGCTGTGCTGTTGCACTCCTTGGTGTGTTTTCCTAACCCTCGCTAAAAAAAAACCAACCCTTGGCCCTAATTGTGTCCCCAGGGGCCCCCCCAGCTCCCAGCATTCAGGGCCTTTCCTGTCCCTCGGAGTGATCCGCTTCCACTTCCATCCTCACCCCTTGGTCCAATCCGACAGGTTTTTCCTCTTTAAACGAGCTTGCTTCAAAGCGCTGCTGGGTGATTACCCCCCCCCTGCACCCCATCACCTCGGGCACCCCCCCATCCCTCCCTACCCTCACCAGGCCCTGAGATCCTCAAGAGACTTTGGGGTGCGATGTGTGTGTGTGGGGGGTAGGGTGGGGGGGGGGGGGGGAGGGGGGAGTGTTGGGAGAGATTGGGGTGGAAAGGCGGGCAGATGGTGACGGAAAACAACAAGTATCTCCATGGCTGTTGAGCGGTGTGCGTGGTGCTGGAGGGAATCGCGGTGGTTGACTCTTTTCAGAGACATGCCTCAGATGTCCCCAAGGGTCTTGCCTATGCAGGGCCCCGTGTGCAGCAAACCCCTCTGTCCTCTCTCTGATCAGGTACATCTTTGGAGATGTGATCCAGGTCGAGGGAACGCTTAAATGCAGAATGGTCTGGTTAGTGTTTGGTCTCTTGTGCAGAGCCTGGAGGCTGACACCTTGTCAGCTTCCATGAGCTTTGGAACAACACCTTGTAGATCACACGCGCATGGGCTGCGTACCTGTTAACTGCTTGGAAAGCACAGTCCTGACCTAGTTCAATTTTGAATTAGGTCCATTAATGCAGACGAAGTTCAGAGCATGATGATTTTTCGGAACACCTAAAAAGATTAACGATTATTTGTGTGATATCCTCTGATTAGACTAATGATTGTTTCTCCATGCTAATGGATTACGCTTATCCCTGGTTGCTTGACTGGCACTAGTATTCAATCAATAAAGCTAATTCGTTTTTTCTCAGCACCGACCAGGGCCTCTGTGGCACCAGTGATCATTCTCCCAATGGTGGATTTATTGCCCCTCTGATGTTGTTAATACCCTAAAAGCTAATGAATTAGGTTTGGAGTCCAAAAAGTGGACCTTGGTGAAAGCATGGAGCCTACAGGCCCGTAAACTCTGAACATCTGTAAGCCCCAGAGGAGAAGCTCTGTTGTTGTCCTGTAGCGGAAAGGACAGTCACTTCCTCTGTCATTTATGTGTCCCTTTCCTGTCCCTGGAGGAAGTTGCACCTGATCAAAGCCCCTGCTGTTCTCTGACCTCCGACCTCCAACCTTGTACCCATGGTTCCCGGGCCGATGCACAGGATGGAGTGGCATAAGCGAGAACAATGCAAAAAAACGAAGGATAGAGGAGTATTAAATATGTAATATAGGCTAGGTGTTATAACTAATGCATGTATAGTTTGCCTTATGTATGAGGTTTCCCACTATGGGGTTAGGTTGAGTTCTCACCTTTTTGTTAATGTGAAAATATCTACAGTGCGGGCATTGATGATACGCCATTGATGTCGGAGATGTATCAGGATATATTCAGGGCTGGAAATATCCACAGAGACGAATCGATGAACAGTGGCCTTCATCCTTCCACTGCACACGCTCTTGTGTGCGCACGCCACTTCCTAAATGTCAATGGCTTGTTGATAAGCGAGAGTTATTTAAGAGGCGGCCGGTTGAGGAGATGCAGACGAGGTCTATTGTCTGGCTGCGCGCGGCCTTTCCTCTCTTTGTCAGACACTCGGTGGCCTGCCCTTTCTGGTCCCTCCCTCGAGTGTCCTTCCCGTTGTTGTGCTTTCCCTGTCCGCCCGCGATGATCTCTACTCTCTCACCCCCCCGTAACCGATAGCGCAAGGCTCCGACGTTTCTATTGGTGCTCCGGCTTTTCCCTGGACCACGTTTCCATGGAAACAAAAAAAATAACGCAGGACCCTCACCATTGTTGCTCTCTCCGCCAGCTAATGGCGCTCGCAACAAGGACTCATCTGAGGCTCGTGTTCGGCAACAGGCTTCAGGACGAAATATGGTCCTGTTCGGCTAATCGCAACATTACAGAAATGATGATGAAAGACTCGTATCTGCGCCTCTTAGTTCAAATAGATGCTCAGAGGCAGGAGGGAAGCTGACTCAAATGCTCGCCGTCAGGGGATATTCTGCCATTAAACTCTGCTAACGTATCATCAATCAATTAAATGTAAATATTGCTTTCCAGGGCGGTCTAGCCAGTGCTGCGTCTCACATGTACTATGTGTGCCCTCAACCCGCCCCCGCTGTTATTGATTGTCCTCCTCTGTTGATGCGTTGCAGTGTCTGAATTCAAGGCTCCCGAGATAAGAGCTGCTATCACTCTCCAACATCTTCCCACTTCTCACAATCGTCCATTTCCTCACTCTGGCTTTGATTGCCTTTGGTAGATGTAATCACAGTCCTTTATTGTGTTGGCGCTGTGGTTGTTGTCAGTGTCAGCTGGCTTTTGTGTGTGTGTCGTGTGTGTGTGTGTGTGTGTGTGTGTGTGTGTGTGTGTGTGTGTGTGTGTGTGTGTGTGTGTGTGTGTGTGTGTGTGTGTGTGTGTGTGTGTGTGTGTGTGTGTGTGTGTGTGTGTGTGTGTGTGTGCGCGTCAAGTGTGTGCGTGTCATATGATGTGGCTGGTGCCATCAGCCAGAATACTCCTGGGACCTCTCCCCAGCTCCATCCTGTCAGGAGCAGCTTTCATGGCCTATATTTCCCCTATCTAATGTGGCAGGCTGTATGTTGCTTGTTACCCTGTAGTTGGCTCACCGAGTGTATTTGATGGCATCGTTGTAAGCGTAGGCACTTTGAAACCTGCTCCGAAGGTGTTAGGTGTCAGTCTGAGCCCGTAACGCCAACTTATTTCACCTCGAACCTTGGATGTCTGTGGTTTTAATTAGACCTTATCGCCATACTGGATTGTTATTTTCACCTGGGAGACACTTATGGCTGAATTGTTCAGGGGGAAAGGGAAAGAGAGAAAAGTTAAAAGCATTTAAGCTTGTTAGCCACACAGGCATTGGAGGTGGTGGTTGACAGTTGAAACCAGCAACACATAATTAGCAAGGTATGCTATTCTCGCTGAATAATGGATGAGCTCAGATGCTAATCAAGGCTTATACATGGAAGTAGTGGTGAATTTTCGGGCCCTATTATTAATGGATAATTAACCGTGTGGGAGGGTGCAGAGATTGTATTTCTTTAATGGCAAGAATAAAATGTTATACTGCTACTGTACAGCAATGACCTAAATCCTTTCTACTACATGCTGTTTTTTTGCTTCTTAACTTCTTGTCCCTGTTCGATTTTTGCCTCCAGCAGAAGTCGAGTCAAAAGTATTCAAATGGGCGTAAACAACATTACACTCTTGGATTAGCTCTTGCCGGAAGCAAGTGTTAAATAAATTATATCAGTTTCTAAGAAGTCTCCTAAATTGGTGATCAATCTTATGAAAATGAGGACTGCAATGAATGCCTAAGTCCCTTTAATTAATAATTCTCTCTGTCTCTGTCTCTCTCTCTGTCTCCCTCTCTCAACAGCTCATGAAAACAGGAGAGGAACAAAAGCCAAGAGAATTCATCAGCTTCCATTGAACAAGTGGAACCAACAGGCAGATACTCATGGTGCGTTCCTTTTTATTTGAATTAAACAATGAAATTTCAACACTGTGGTTTAAATAGCTGTATAAGAAACCTGCTTATGGGATTTGTTTTAATGATACGCATATGTAATTAAGTTGTTTCTATTTTCATAATTCTACATGAAATGTCTTTTCACTATTTAGTTATTTAGCTGGCACTTGGGGTTATTTCAGATATGTGTTATTAATGAGCTCGTAGATGAGTTAATAATCTTGCTTAAGGAGGCCTACAGGCATTATGCAGACATTGAGTATCAAACCCTGTATCTTTTGGCAATAAACCAAAATAAACCAATCACTCAGCTGAGAAATATCTTTCAGTCATTACTTTCACTTCAGCGTCTGTACAGTCTCTGTGTTTGGGTGCATGCTGTGCCGGCTCCACAGACATCATGCCTTCAAATGTATTCCTGTCTGTGTTGAAGCTGGAGGATAAACAATCCACAACAATCACTTGTTGATGGACAGGTTTTAGAAAGGTACTGACAGCAGGTGCAGAAAAATGTAATTTGTTTCTGATTCGATCAAGAGCAGGGCTGTGTGTTAACCAGGTTCCCTTGTACAAAAAAAAATGGAAAGTCTCTCAGCCTTCACAGCAGGCCAGTCCTGGTCTTTTGTAGCTTCTGATTTGCATTGGGATCTATGGCATTACTATTCAGAGCACGCATGTGAATGGAAGACATGCATAGATTTCAAGGTCAAAGGGGATCTCAAACGCAGACACATCCCCCAAAGTAAGCCCCACCACCCCAGCCCGTAACACAAGCATTCACATAAGTGCAAATCGGTCGCTGTGCAAATTTGACAGGTCTGATTGATTTGAACCACGCTGCAGTCTTCAGACGTTTTTGACATTTCCAACTTTGAAGTCATCCAAGGCGTTGCGAATTATATGCTTAATAATAATCCATGACGAACCAATTTCTTTATTGATTTTTTCATCGTAAACAAGTTCAAGGCCCCCCTGGGAATCCATTGTAGCAGCAGTTTAACATTAGGGGTAAATTGAATAATAATTATTTGCGTGTTTTGCAATTATGTGTGTTATTAATGCAAAGCCATTAAAAACTTTATTTCCTTAACCTCAATTTGTGGCGCAGCCCTTGATATATGTGATGTTATCAGATACATGGGGAACGCAGTGTTGCTTTGATCTAAGGCAACCAACTAAAACACAAACAAAAGCTCATACTACTGAAGGCTGTGTTTTGATCTGCACCGTGTTCAAAACTCAAGGGTCTCGGCTGTTTTAGCAGTGTTATTTTTTTGTGTGTTTTTTCCTTGGTTGTAATCCTATCCGTGCATAGGATAAGCCATCGGAAATCATTCACACGCAGAGAAACCATCAATCAGCAGTAAACAGGTTAAAGGCCTTTTACATTGTGGATCTAGCTGTCTGCTAGGCCACCATATGGCCCTGAAACAGGGTGTGAGTGATCACTCATTAAACAAATGGCAGGGGCCAGGCTGGCCCCTCACACTAAAGTGCCCAGGTCTGCAGTCTTTTGTTTTTCTGAAACAGGAACTGGTGTTAAGGGGAAATGCCAAACAGTGCTCCGCAGGCAAAGACCACTCTCAGCCCATATCCGGGGTTGCCTTGGAGACCCTTAAGTGAATAGATCTGGATTTTAGCGCAGGGCCTAGATAATACAATTATTATGCATACAAAAACATATGCTAACTTCAAATAAGCCTTAACAATTTAAAAGATCAAAGGGGTTGTTTCTTTTTGACCCGTTTCAAGACGAGAGCCCCACATTTGTGTGGTATTTGGCCCTTCAACACGTGCTCACGTCCCAGTCGCCCTTTGTCTTCGGATCCCCTCAGGGGTGAGAAGGATGTGCCTTCGTAAATCAGGACGTGTCCCGACAACTGTTCCACCCCTGATGAGACCATCTGTGATGGGAGCCTTGTTACTCATGATGCCCCACAACAGACAACAATGGGACCAGACCTTTAGTGTGTTGGGAGTAGGACTCACTTCCTGGCAGATCTTTCCTGTCACTTATTCCTCTAATGGGTCTTTGGTAATGAACCGTTTAATGAACTTCAACAGTAGACGTTTGTTACACATTTTAATTATTGATGTGAATCCTCATTCCTCTGGACACTGAGGCGTGTTGTGGGTGAGATCGCCACGACGACAGACGCATAGATTACCATTGTCACTCCCAACTCTTATTCGCCTTTCAGTGCTAAATTGAGTTACAAACAAATGGATCCTGGAAAGCCCCAAAGCGTTCATCCTGTGAATCTCCCCCTGGGGGGAAAGGCCCCGGGCCCCGGCGGACAGCCGTGGTGTCTGTGTAACGACTGTTCAACGCTGCCTCATACCCCCTCGCTCTGACTAACCAGGCTTCCAGTCAACTACCGGTCGCAGCTCGAGCAAATCAATGGCTCAACGAGCGTCTTCTCAGGTCTGCTATCGATCCACTCGGATGAGGCCAGTTTGAGGTGCTGACACGATTAAGGAGTGATCTCAGGTTGGAAACGAGGGCACGTGGAGTCTGTGGTACGACAAAGAAGGGCTGAACAGCGAGCCTCCTTCTGTGCATCCTCATCAGATGTCTTCCACCAAATCCAACGCAACAAGCAGGAAGGACACGCTGACTATTCTCAGCAGCCTTTTTTTTTTTTTTTTTCATTGGCCTGTATTTTCTAATAAAAAGGCATTGGAGAATCGTTGGGAGGATGAAGAATTGATTATTCTGAGGGAACAGCTGGCTGCGTGCCCGGTTCTGGGAGGAAAGAATGTAGCCCGCAGTATACTACCGACAACACATGGTCAGTGTCTTATCTGACAGTGTGTTTGTTCTTACTGGGAGCCTTCCCCACTTAATCAGCCTATTGTTTGGGAGTGTGTCAGCTGCCCGGTCGGGGGACAACTGCCCCGGAGGATTCACAGAATCAAATTTCTATAGTGTGCGGGGTCAGAGGCGCACCACTTAGAGGCATTGATCAGGCCCGGGGGGTCACGGTCACAGTGGCCGCAGCCCTGACGTTACAGACAGCATTACTCCGGGAGTATGGCTCCACTGTGGTGGAACAGGAGAGAGAGAGAGAGAGAGAGAGAGAGAGAGAGAGAGAGAGAGAGAGAGAGAGAGAGAGAGAGAGAGAGAGAGAGAGAGAGAGAGAGAGAGAGAGAGAGAGAGAGAGAGGAGAGAGAGAGAGAGAGGAGAGAGAGAGAGAGAGAGAGAGAGAGAGAGAGAGAGAGAGAGAGAGAGAGAGAGCCCAACAGCCCAACCCCATGTTCTACATGACTGTACTATGTGCATTCTGAGCTCTGTGAAGATTCCTTCCCCGAGGGCGAGCCAATGCTAGTATTTTTTTCTTCTCCCATCTGGGCCACACCAGGACACTGGAGGCCTGCCACCCAGACTTGGCGAGCGCCTCTCTCTATGCAGGCTCGCCGTAACCCCTGTGCTCTCCCGAAGCTACGCCCACGCACGCTACAACACATACCGCGGCGCCCGGTTTGCCTTTGAGCTACTTTTAGCGGACTCTTTTCCCTCCACGGTTTCGCTGCTCCGTGTTTGTCTGCGAGTCCACGCCCTCGCAGAGCGGGGGTAACGGGTGATAACGCCGATCGGCATTCAGCTCGCTTCAAAGCCCCTCCGCGTGACAGCGCGGCCCAGGGCTCATTCCCCCTCTAATTGGCGGTTCATTAAGGGACTGCGCACCTCAGGGGGAAGCCGGCGCAGGCCGCGATGGAAGGATCCCTTTTTCCTCCCCACTTTGAGGCGTGCACTCGCCGAGACTGATGTGGCAAGTCGTGGCGAAAGATGAAAATGGGCTTTTAATTGAGATGAAGGGTGTGGCCGTGCGTGCGTGTGTGGGGTCGCCGAGTGCTTCAATTAGCGGGTATCCGACGCATCCGAATGTGAGACTATTGTGGCTCAAGGATGGTCGTAGCACAATGAGGGCTGAGGACCCCTGCTCATGGGAAGAGCCCCGGAGGAGGGATTCGCACCCTCCCCAGGGGTCCATCACAGGTGATCGTTTAGAGGGTCAATGGCATTCGGCGGGTTCAAGCGTCGATCCACACGAGCTCAGCGCTGTCCCCCGTGTTAATGATGGTTTCGTATGCGGCCGCGTGTCCCGGGTGAAGTGGGCCTTAGCGGCGTCTCGGGAATGAATTTGAGGGGGCGGGGAGGGCACTGGGGGGTTGGGGGGGGGGGGTGCTCGGATGCAGACACCGTGTCCTTGTCTTGCTTATCCATTTGCGCGAGGCGGGTGGCGAGTGGAGCGGGGGGGAATATGGGCTCACTTCATTAATCGTGCTTCAGGGTGTCAACTTCAAGGAGAGCCATGCAAGGATGTTCTATTAATATGGGGAGCCCCCCACCCCCACCCCCTGCCGTGTGGGACGACGTCTTCTTTATCTCCTTATTGCACTCGGTTGGCCGGGGGGGCTGATTTGTGTTAAGGTTCAAGCAAGGCCTCGTGCGGTTTCAGACTGAAAATATCACACGACTACGTCTATTATTGTCTCCGTTTTTGCCGTCCTTCTGCTATATACTATATCCAAGGAAAGCATTGTAGGTCATGACTTGGTCCTCTTTACAGTAGACTGGCGTCTGACACTGCTGCACAGCTGATTGAGGATCACATCTCATTAATCCGTCACGCCTCCTTGGCTTTGCTGCCCCAGCAGACTGTGGATCAGTACTCGGGGTACAGTAAGCAGGAGTTAAGGTGGATATTTTAGTACTGTGTGGCATTTTGTGGTGACTTGACAGCTGCAGAGTTTGCTAACGGCCTTCGCCCCGGTTGAATGATATTTAGAACGTTAGATAAACATGTTGCCTATTCACCGACTTGCAAACTTCTATAATTCTAGAACAAGCCTCGTGTCCCAGAAGCGGCTGCGTTTTATTTTTGTTCCACATTGACGCCGAACAGATCGAAACACTCGCGCACAGCAAAGCATTTCTTCCTTGATGATGATCTGTTTTTAATCCGACGGTAATCTATCTCAGTTTGCATGAAGTGTTGTTGTAGCAGGGGAGCCAGCGCGGAGGTAACCCTCTGGTTCTAAGACGGTGCGGTGTGATCGATGAGGACCTGCTCTCCCGGGGGCTCGATGGGAAACACCACTTTGTTTACTCTGCACTTTCTCAAGGGTCCGGTGGCAGTTTGATTTATACTGCGCCAGCGCTGCGCCGTCGGACTTGTTATTCCGCGAGCCTGGCCGGGTCCTTGCGGCGCTCTGCATTTTTATAACTGCTAATACATTTTAATGCTCAAAAAAGATTGGCTGCGAATCAGACGGCGATTCCACCCTGAGTGGGAGGAGGGCGGGAAAGGGGCAAGGCCGGGAACGGAATCAAACATTCGATTTCAAACATGCGTTAAGCTTTAAAACTAAATCTTTCCAGCCATCCACCATCACCTCCTCCCCTCCCCCCCATTCCGCCATTTTTCATCCCACGCTCCATTAAATGCATTTTCTCCCATCACATGCACGGCCTGGACTGAATAGATGGAAGAGAGGGAGGATGAGAGCGATTGGCCTCTCTTCCACATTACAGCCTGTAATGTATGCAAATCTCAATTAAGACCTCCTGTGCCCCGGTTAGGCCTTCCAGTAGGGCACGGGGAGAAGAGGGGTGTAATTAAAACCCATCTCTTGCAACGAGGCCACTTGCTGCTCTCAGAACACCACGGGCTGGAATGATCAATACCCGAGCATATCATTATGATTTAGAGGAGGTGTTTAACCACAGCCTTAAATCAATTTCCCAGAGTCCAGGGAGAGTGAAGGAAATGGAAAATAATCATTAGGACACTAGCCGGTGCAAGGAGAAAATCCTGGGCGTGCACCTCTTACGCCTCAGCAGTAATGCGTATCATTACAGTGTCTGACCATATACCTGTTATTTATTAGCTTTTCCCCCTGCGAAACGTGGAAGCTCCGTGAAATGTAACCACAGTCAGGGGTTGAGCGCCGACTCCTCCCCCCCCCCCCCCCCCCCCCCCTCCCCGAGGAGCCCGTGCGTGTACTCTGTCTAACCCGGGCAGTTGGACAGGCAGCCAGGCCGCGTTTGCAGTGCCGCCGAAGCCTTCGGCGCTGCTCGCAATGAGCACAGAGTTCACCCAGGAGAGTGGATTTTTCAGCAGCGCGTCAGTCAGTCCAAGGGGCTGCCTAAAGAATGAGAACCGTCATGCGTGATGGACGTGCGGTAAATCCCAGAAGGGAAGTGAAGTGAGAGACGGCAATTTAGGTTATCCGTCCTGACTTGTGTTTGGCCCGTGTTGAATTGCAGACAACTGCTGTTTGCGTATTTTTTTCCTCCAAAACAAACCGTCTCAGCTCCCTTTCGTCTGATTTATTTATCTAGCCAGGGCTTGATTCTGGCAAGGCAGGAAGGCAAATAAATAATCATCACTACAAAGTAAAGACTGCCAGCCTGTTTCTGCAAAATAATTAATTTTCGTCTTCCACAGAGATCGCAATTATAGCGGGGCAATGAGCTGCCTCAGACGAGTTTAGGGGGGGAAAAACACTGAGACGTTGAGTTTACTCCCTTGGACAATTAAATTGTTTACCAGATGGTAGATACCTTCAACACATGGGGACGCATTGTTGACGGGCCAGAATACTATAGAATAGAGGGTATGGTTAGTGGGGGGGGGGGGGGGGGGGGGGGGGGTCACGGACTGAGGGTCTCCCAGTCCCATGTTGTCTCCTATAATGAAAAAGGAGGGTCTCTTCATTATGTGAGAGTGCTTCCTGCGCAGGTCCTCATCAGGGAGAGTGTGTTTATGTCAGGTAAAAGAATGGCCATTCGGAGCCCCCTCCAGGCTCCTGACTCCCATTAAATTAAATGGGACAGGCTCCGGACTAAAGGGGCCACGTGTTGTCAGTTAATGAGACCCCTGTTGGCTATCATATGCCCAAGATCGCTCAGAGATGCACGGCGCCTGTTTAAGCTCCACTGATATGCAGGGGACCTGCTCTGGTCCGGGGAGACGGAAACTAGGGCCCAATCACCTCGTGGCGCTAGACTATAAACTTAGAAATTAGGTTTTTTTGTGGTGTTTGGGTCACGTGTGTAGTTTTGCATAGGGGAAAGGAGAAGAGGGAAATAACCAAGATTAGATTTTCTCTGGGAGCCTTTCTGCTGTTTTTCTTTTACTGCTGAGGGTTTCTGCTGGGTGTTTCTGCTGAGCTTGCGCTATCTAAAACGACGGCGTCGTGGGTATCTGACAGGCAGGACTCATTACAAAAACAATTTGAGGGTAGGTTTTCACAGGGTGACGTTTCCGGACACTTGCAGCTGGATACCTTTTTCTGCTGTGAATACTCCCGTTCATTCAGCAGAACTATAATAAATGGCTGGGGTAGGGCATTGAATAACAATTTTTGTCCGTTTGTCTTGCTGTTTCAGGGGCAGGGAGAAGCTTCAGCGCGGGGGACCGCCATGGAGGGCGACTGCCTCAGCTGTGTCAAGTACCTCATGTTCGTCTTCAATTTCCTAATATTTGTAAGTATTTGTCAAACAATGATGATGATGATTGATAATTTACTGTATTTATTCAGTTCTTCTCAAGGCACCAAATGTGCGTTAAGGGGTGTTCCCCACCACATCCACCACTATCCTACTCTTGATTTCCCCTCAAAGATTACCTTTATAAACCCCTTGAAGTCCCTTGCAGTGTGAAGATTAGGAGCCAGGTCGCTTCCCCCTCTTCCCACCCAACTAAAGAGTCGATATTTGCATTTCATTAGCTCGGAAGGCATTCTAGGCCATTTGATACGACTTTCCCTTTTGATTAGATTTCGGCGCGCTGGAACACATCTGAGCCAAAGTGTTCCACACGGACCTCCGAGTGAATGACAGTTGATTTTATCAGCCTCTTATCACACAATCAAGACTAATCCCATTAACTGGAGACTCCGCGAGGGGAAGACAATATGTTGGGAGTTACACCTGTTCCTCCTCTTCGTTCAGAGCCGCAGCGCTCTTGCATGCAACCGCAGCTGTTGACCAGCCGGGAAATTAATTGTCTTGGCAATTAGTAACCGTTCTGGATCCACTGCTACAGTTTACAAATCAACCTCCAACCTCCTGCTGTGGTGTGTTTCTCTCTCTGGGGTAGTGGTTTTTTTTAGGCACATTTTGCTTAGAAAATGACAAAAATATTAACGTATTCAAGTGAATCTTTTTATTCACTTGCATAGCACACTTGCATGCATGACTTTTATTATTTGCATATCCAGTTTATTTCTTTGCTTTTCTTTTTTTTTCAGATCTCATTGTATGTGCTATTTATTATACTATGTTACCATAGCGTCCCTGATTTTGACTGCTTGTGAATCATCTATGTGACATGTACTGACAAATATTCTGACCAGGCTTTGCCACATAAACCTGGTTAGGTTTTTGAGACAGTCTATAAATAAGATACTCTTAAACTTCAAACTCAAACAAGTTTCCTGTTCAGTGCTCGAGGGGGTTGAGACTCTCACTCTTAAATGACGGTCAGCAGTTGAAGCCCGAGCCAATCACTGGAGACGGGAGGAAAGAGATTGCGAGACCCGTATCTCTTCCCCTGCCTCCATAGCTTCTTTCCTTAATCACCTAAGTCCCAGCCCTACCCCCAAAGGGCTTTAACTGTTCGGTAGGATGATGGTGATGACCTGAAGGAGCGTAGGGAGTGTTCGCCGAAGCCGGGGTAGCTATCTCCAGCTGCCTCCCGTGAGGGGCATTAGGGCTCTGCAGAGATCCAGGCATTTACCTCTCTGTCACCCCATCCTCCTCCAAACCTTTGCAGAGATCCCACCAGTTTTTCTACATCAAAGACGTCTGCTTTGAAGTGCTCTGTTCTTAGACCTGATTGAGTGTTTGACTGTTAACATTTCAGGGTTTTTTTGCAGAGGAAAACAAACGCGAATGATAGTTTACCATTCATGCCTACGATAGCAATGCTGTGCGTTTTAATTTAGAAGAAACAATTGAATTTACAAAGATACAGAAGGCTGATATTGACGTACGCTGAGACAGCAGTTTAAGATGTGAGAAAGACATGAGCTGCAAATCAAAGCTCATAAGTCACAAAGGTTGTAGATTGTAGATAGATTGATTGTAGATTGTATATTGCAACAGAAAACAGAGGAAAACAAGGTATTTCATTTACCAACAGTTATGGAAAAACTTTAAATTGACTGGCAATATCAGCGGGTTATAAAACTGTTCACGGCCTCTGTAGCTCTGCCAGAACACTATAGACAAAGGGGGAAGTCTGTTCCGTCTTAGATGTGTGTGATTTTGATTTGTTTACTTCACCTCCTTTCATTATATGGAATCCATTTAACGGGAGGATAATGGCCCGGCCCTCACAACACAGCCTAATAAACCGGCGAGGGCCCATTACACTGTGAGCCTCATAAACCTGTGTGCGTACCAAACGGAGGGTCTGATCTGTTGTTCTTCCCCCTCTCTCTCTCTCTCTCCGTTCCTCCGTCAGCTGGGGGGCTCCTTCCTCCTGGGGGTGGGGGTGTGGGTGCTGGTGGACCCCACGGGCTTCCGGGAGATTGTGGCGGCGAACCCCCTGCTGTTCACCGGGGTCTACATCGTCCTGGCCATGGGGGGCATGCTGTTCCTGCTGGGCTTCCTCGGCTGCTGCGGGGCCATCCGCGAGAACAAGTGTCTGCTGCTCTTCGTAAGGCCCCCGCCCATCCCCTTCTTCCCCCCCCCCCCCCCGTCCCCCAACCCATGTGTTTAGTTGGACCCTCCGTCTCCCCTCTCCCCCCCATTTCCCTAACCTGTGTGTTCAGTTGGCCCCCCTGTACCCCCTGTCCCACTGTCCCCCGTCCCCTAACCTGTGTGTTCAGTTTGCCCCCCTGAACCCCCTTTCCCACTGTCCGCCGTCCCCTAACCCGTGTGTTTAGTTGCGTTAGTATCGATTTGTTTGTTTTTTTGTGGCTGCTGTGATGTCCTCTTGTCTGTTTTGTATGTCTGCGGTGAGTCACTGTGGACTTCCTCGTTTCAAAGCGAGAAAGAGAAGAAGAAGAAGAAGAAGAAAAATAAAACGTTTCCCGGAAATCCAACCGGGCGTGGAGGCTTTTTATCCTACGGGTCCTTTGTGCATTGGGCCTCATGCATAGTTAATACAGAGTGTCCGGGACCCAGGCAGATAGAGATTTTTAGTGACTTGTGCTGCAGTTCTGCTGACACTGCCTTTCAATTGCTCCCTCTCTCCCTCTGTCTCGCCCTGTCTCTCTCTCTCTCCCCGTCTCTCCCTGTCTCCTTCTATCTGTCTCTCTGTCCTCCTGCAGTTCTTCATGCTCATCCTCCTCATCTTCCTCGCCGAGCTGGCCGCCGCCATCCTCGCCTTCATATTCCGGGAGCATGTAAGTTGTCCCTGACCCTGAGATGAGCAGATTGCCCCAACACAAACATGGAGAGAGAGAGCTATGCCTGTATGTTGTTGATGATGACTGAACGCGTGCTCTGATTGGCCTTCGGTCCCCAGCTGACCAGGGAATACTTCACCAAGGAGCTGAAGAGGCACTACCAGGGCTACAACAACACGGACGTGTTCACCTCCACGTGGAACGGCATCATGAACACAGTGAGACCGCTTTTTATTTGTGTCAGCCTCTGTGGTTCAGGGTGTTTGATGACATTTTGGATAAAGGCTGAAAGCTCAAAAGGGTTTGGTATTTTATAGAGGAAAACGCTGGGATTAAAGCGATGTTATTTTACAGATGAAAATGCTGGTCTTTAAAGGAAGGGGTTTTATAGATGAAAATGCTGTCCTTAAAGGGATGGTACTTTATAGATTAAATGCTGGACTTAAAGGGATGGTGCTTTATAGATGAAATGCTGCCTGAGTCTTGGGTCAATGTTCATGGTTGAGTAGTGCATGCAACCGGCAGGTCGCAGGCCAATGCGCTGAGAAATGGGGTATCATCCTCTCCTGCCCACCTCCCTCCCTCCCCTCCCCCTGCCCTCCCCCCTTCCCCCCAACAGTTTGACTGCTGTGGCGTCAACAGCCCGGAGGATTTTAAGGAAAGTCTGTTCAAGTCGCTGAACCACGATGACATGGTGCCGGCGGCTTGCTGCCAGAGGCCCAGCCAGCCCGCTGATATGGCCGACCCCAGCCAGGAACAGTGCTTAAGAGGCAATATGATGTTCCGCAATAACAAGGTGGGTGCTGGCAGAGACACGCTCGATCCCACTATCCGCCGGCCATCCGTCCCAATTATTCTCGCTCTCCCTGTCTGTACCCCCCCGTCTCTCGCCTCCTCTCCTTTGGCTCCGCTCTGCATCTATATTTCTCTCGTTCTGTTCTTTATTTTTAAATCGTTCTGCTTTCTCTACTCCCTCTCTCTTTCCCTCTGTCTCTCTTCCATGCCGTTCTATCTCTGTCTGTCTCTCTCTGATTCCGATCTCTATCTTTCTGATTCCGTCCAAATCCGGAGTGTCTCTCTCTCTCTCTCGCTCTCGCTCTCGCTCTCGCTCTCGCTCTCTCTCGCTCTCTCACTCTCTCTCTCCCCCAAAGTGTCCTCCGGCCCACTGCTTAATTAGAGCAGGAGAGCTGCTGCTGTTGTCCAGGGACTTGCTGGGTACTCATGGCTGATTAGTGCTTTTCCCTGTTCCGGGTGTCAGGGGACGCCTCACTGTGGGTGTCAAGTGTGGAGCCGCTGGCGAGCTGGCAGACTTATCTGCATCGCAAATGCAAAAGTGTGGAATCAATTTCGTTTTAAATGTGTTTTCGGTTTAGTGTTTTGACATTGAAAGGCACCATAAGCGTAGGTGCATTCCTTGATACCATAACCTTAACACACACACATGCAGCATTTGAAGTCAACAAACCAAGTAGTAAGATCATATATGATCTGGTTTATTAATCCCCAGTATAATATATAATGTATATATGTGGAATATTATTCCCCACACGGGATATTGATTCCATGTCAAGGGGGAAAGAAATGGATGATTCCAGTGGTATCCACCTGTTCACTAGCGCCTGTGGAAGCCAGTGGATGCAAACAAGATGGCCCAAAGGCATCCGTCTCCTATTTCACAACCACAAAGAGCGCTTATTAAAAGGCAAATGAGGTTGACGGACCCCACTTCCTGTTGCCATTCAACAAGGTCTTTGTTGAGAGAGTGGTTGAGTGAATGCTGTGAGGATAACCTGATTGATTCTGTTTCAGCAGGCCTTCATTGATTCTCTGCTTCCCATGTTGATGTGTTTACAGGGCTGTTACTCCGCTGTGGTCGACTACTTTGAGCTGTACATCTATGTGGCGGGAGCGTCCGCCATTGTGGTGCTTACCATCGAGGTACTGATCGGTCATTTGTTTTTTATTCTTTGTTTTTTGTTGGATGTTTATGTCTTTTGTGCGTTTTTAATTGGAAGAAGTCCTGAATATTATCCATGGATGTTATATTTAATACAGAGGTGTTTTAGCTGCCCGGTGTGGATGTTCTGAGTGATATGTACAGTAGCCTCGTAAATGTGTATCACAACATTGCCATCTATGGGTCAGAAAGGGAATTGCAACACGTTTCTTGGCAGCATGTTGTGTGATACGTGACTACGTTCTTAACTGTTTCTCCCTTGTTTTCTCGCAGCTCTTCGCCATGGTATTCGCCATGTGTCTGTTCAGAGGAATCCAGTAGAACTACCGACAAAATCCGGGAACTTTTTATTTCAAAAAGGGAAATCAGGAGAAAAGAAACAGAAAAAAACACGAACACTTGTAAATTTGTTGTTCTTTTTTTATATTGTCTTAATTGGTTAGGATCACGACAACCTTTTTAAAACCCGTGTACTTCACAGCTGGACTTTTGAGGTACATGGGTGACATAAAATTAAGAGCAAATGGGAGATCAGAAAACTGATGTAAAAAAACAAAGAGAAAAAAACCACACAAAAAATAAGAAATGTTTGAGCAAAGGGGAACAACCGTAATTCTTGTGGACCAGGTCTCACGCAGACCGGGCGTCGTGCCGCAACAGGCGGAGAGGGGGGGGTGGGGTAAGATGAGGACCAGGTGAGGCCTAAGCAGAAGGCACTGCACTGACTTTTGGATGAAGAATATTTATACTGAGTAAAGTTGGCTTAACTGTAAGGAAAATGTGTGTTTTGTGTACACTTTGGTTGTTTCCCCCCTCTCCCCCCTCCCTCCCTCCCTCCCTCCCCCATCTTCACATGCCATTGTTACAGCCACACCGTTTTAATTGCTGTATTATAAGCTGTGTGTGTGTGTGTGTGTGTGTGTGTGTGTGTGTGTGTGTGTGTGTGTGTGTGTGTGTGTGTGTGTGTGTGTGTGTGTGTGTGTGCAGGTGTTTGAGAGAGCAAGAGAGAGAGAACTAGTTTTTTATGTGCATGTGAGTTTGTGGCCCTTCATGACCATCTCCATGCTTGAAAAAACAACTTTTTGGATTATTTTTCAATTTGTAAAGTGATGTTTATTGCGATCGTGGTTATGTGTGGTTTTAGCTGGTGAAAATGTATGTACGTATATGCATTTGTATTGGGTTCTTGAAAAGATTAATGATATAAAATGCTGTTGTAAATCTCTGTCCCTGTGTTTTCTTAAATTTTCAAGTCAAGTTACAACAATAGCACATGTTATAGCTTACACTGGGGAAAATGCTGTCATGTTTCCTATTTTGTGACTAGAGGGAGTAAATGTGTTTTAATCTAATGTCCATATTGGACAAAGAAACAGTAAAACACCATACACATATTGGCACCGGTTTTGCGTTACACATAGGCTATACCAAAAAATGTAGCCTACGCTCCATAACACAAGAAAATAAATGTTTTTCTGCATTTTTCCACTTTAATAACACAATTTCAAACACATTCATGTCTTAAAAAAGGAATCATAATGTATTTGATTAGCTGTTGCTTCATTAATATGAATTCATGGGTCAGCTTAAAATGTTTTTCACGTTTAAATAACTGCTCAAGCAAGCGCAGCGTCAATCGCCAAGTTGGCCAGTCGAAGCAGCGCCACTCTGTGGTCGAGTAAGTCATGGCAGCTTTATTTTTCTGGACGTCATTGCTGCTACACGGTGGTGTTTCATGTCCACATTTGACTGCCATACCTAATTAAAACGGAACAATAATTAATTAAATGAGCCACACCTGTGAAAGGGGCCTGTTCTGTTTGGTGATTGGCTGCAGGTTTCAGACACGTGCCTTGGTAGACATGTTTTTATATAGACCAATCCCAAAAATATGACTGACAAGTTCTTTTTTTTGTGTTAGATTGTGGCTAACACAGCTCTAGTATGTCAAAATACAAAAGTTAAGTGTGACCAGACCGGTTTGTGAGGGATCATCCCGGACGGGTGTCAGATTCAGACATTTGTTAAACACACCTAATGTTTTCACCTAAATTAAAATAATAATACTAATAATATTGTACTTAGACTACATTGACCCACTAATGTTCACTCATTTTTACCTAATCTAATAAAAAAAACACAAACGCACCAGGCGTCTGAATTCATCACTGATTGGTTCTGGTGTGGGTGTCAATCAATCAACGTGTGGTTGTCAAGGCTGTCGCTGGCCCCTGAAACGTTGGGTTGTGGATCTGTCAGTATGCTGTCGGTTTGCTGTCATGCCGAAGAGAGAGTCTGTCTTCTTTAAAGACCTCCAGAAAGACTTTCTCTTTTCTTCGCGGGTAAGAAATAAATTACAATAATGTTTACTAGTGGAGTTCATTTTAACTAAGGTAAGGTGAAGTATTAATGTTAAAAGCGATATTCATTCATACATTATTTAATTTAAAAAAAACTCATGCAGAGTGCATTATTAGGGTTAGGGTTAACCCTACAATTAGAAGTATTTTGTTATACACCTTATTGTGATAATATACAATCTTGCCACATGGGGGCAGTAGAATACTTCCTACTTTAGATAAGTTACGAGCTATGCCTACGGGACATTTCTAAGACCGGTGAAGAACAATTAAATTCTCAATTGACTCATGTTTGCATTCTCTTCCAAATGTCAAGCAGTGAAAGTTTGTCGGTCCGCCCTTAAGAAAGGTTAGTCATCCTTTGCAAATTCTGACTCATTATTTAAATTGGGTTAACCTATTGTTGTTACTTGCCACATGTTGGCCTCAACAGCATCTGTATGTGTGTTGTTGCCAGATGTTGCCAGTTGTTTCTCTTCCCCCGAGTCTCGGCATCAAAAAATTTCCTGAATCAGTTCCCTCGAAGGGCTTTAGAGTTCAAGATTGTATCCTTCAAAAATATTTGTGACGAACAAAGCAAAATTTGGAACGACTGCCCAAAAATGACAACCATAAATTACTACAGTGTGTCTTTGTCGTTCGGCTGCATTGCAGCTCACATGTTGTCCTGAATGAGAACACAGGCCTGCAGTAGCGGCCAAGTGTGTCAGTCTCTCTCCCCCCGTAACCTCCTATAGGTAACGTCGGCATTGATTCGGGTCAAGATGTTTCGGAGCATTTAGCAGCTGCTAAGTTTTACTGGTGGTCAGCTCTGGGCTACAGAGCTGAGTGTTTTACACACGCCAGCCACACGCCCGGGACTCACCCCACACGTGTCCTATTAGTGTTCGACTAGGTACGCGATCATCAGTCCCGTCTGCACCGGTACGGCGTGGGTATGCTGGAGACTTCCCAGGGACCCTGAACTTATTATATCTGGGTTATTTATATCTTGTAGATATCGCTTTTTTTGTACAAGCAGGTCCGAGGTTGAGATCAATAGCTCAAATTGGATGAAGTTAGAAATTGAGTGTCTTAGCTCGAACTTGTCAACCTGTAAGCATTGTCCGCATTGTCAATTATTGCAACATTAGAGTACACAGCCATAACCATTAGCGCAAAATGTCTACTTCTGATTTGGGGGGAGGGGTGAGAGTTTAGGAGTATGTAATGTTTTACTCTTATTTTTCTCATGTGAAATCTCATGTGTCCAGACTAGATTATGTTTATTTCAGTGCAGTAATTCCATGACATAGTTTGTTCTCTGTATGGTAGTATTTAGCATGTAGCTATTTTGTCACTGATATACATGTAGCCTTTATGTGTTAGCGCCTATAGTATAGTACGATATCTAATAGATCTAGTATCTATTTAGTATCTATTATCTGCTCATACAAATTCAGACCGGAGAGTGAGACGAGAGCATAGCGGATGGATGTGTTTCCCTGGAAACGGTGTGTTCAGTTTATTCTACCTCCACCCACCCCACCCCACACTAACGCCCATCTCTTTTTTCAACTTTCATTGCTTGCTGATATATGAGTGTTGGGACTCCCAGAGGAACACAAAAGTCCTTTTCCCCCCTTCATGTACGAACCCCGCTCTCACATCAAACCTCCATCTCCCCCTTGTGTTTATCCACAGCCCAAGGTGTGAGTTCCGGTGGGGTGGTGGGGCCTGGGAGTCCCTCTCCCCCAAACACCCCCAACCTCATAACTCTGAGGATCACTCTGCAACAGAAATATAATCAGAGAAAAAGAAACAACCTTGCGATGCAGAAAGGCCTAGAGTAGCCTAGTTCCGTTCGGTAGAAGCCAGATCCACTCTGATAGGCTGCGAGGCAGAGGCAGAGAGGGCGAGAGTATTCAGTGGAAGCCAGCTCCACTGATGGCCTGCCAGGCAGAAAGGGCTAGAGCAGCCTAGGTCAGTTCAGTGGAAGCCTGCTCCACTCTGATGGACTGCGAGGCAGAAAGGGCTGGAGTGGCCTTGTTCAGTTCTGACGAAGCCTCCTAACTCTGATGGACTGCGAGGCAGAGGCAGAAAGGCCTAGAGTAGCGTAGTTCAGTTCATTGGAAGCCAGCTCCTCTGTGATGAGCTGTGTTCCGGGACAAAGCCCGGTTGTTGTGGTGGAACTGACAACGTCCCACAGAATACGTCTCGTCCTCAAACGTCGGTTTGGCGGTTTCTGTGTCCCCGAACGAGCGATGGGCCCAGCATGAAACAGGAAGTGTGACTTAACTGGCAGGAAATTAGTGTTTGGATGGGATGTTTCTCAGACCGAGCGTCACCACCTCTTCCATGAGAGCCCTCTTGTCGTCCCGACAGTCGTTTAGGGCCATGTGTTTTTCGTCAACAGGACCGGGTTTTAACTGGTGACTACAAATAGACCTGGTCCGGGTTCTGTCCCTAGGCGAGTGCGCACCACACCGCATCGAGCTAAAGATAATTCTCCCTGACCAGCGGTCGTTCTGTTGACAGGCAGTCAACGTCTCGTAGTTTAGTCCGCGTTTACAATATCTCCGGTCCGGGGTTTGACGTTCTATCAGTTTGGCCCCGCCCCTGGCCTCCTATATGACAGAACTGTTCCATTGTATAGCAGGACAATGCTTATAGTGGAGTGAATATGTCATCATTTCATTACACTCATTTCCTCTGGGGGGCTTTTTGTTATGGGGTTTGTTATGCGCGGCCTGTCAATCAAGAACCTAAGAAACCCAAGCTCACATCAACCTCCACAGGAGAGGTCAGTGTTTCTGACCCCAGAGCTGCAAAGAGAAAGAGATCTGGTGACAGGGCCGGTGGTGGTGTGGGTGTTGGTGGTGGTGGTGGTGGGGGGGAAGTGTGGATGAGTGCTTGATGTGTAAAGGAATAAGATCTGAATATTGAGAGCATGATGAATTGGAGGGACGCATTGCCACCCCGTATTGGCCGGATTCCTAATTGGAAACATGTTGTGGGGGAGGCCCAGCAACCGAGGGGCTGGGGTGAGGAGGTTAGTCACACTACCCCGATTGCAGCGTTTCCAAAGGTAACGAGAGAGGCTTATTTGGTTCAAGGTCGAGGGGCAAAAGAGACCTCCCCATCAAACACCCTAACCAACTACTTTGTGACCATTAATGTTATGGCCGGTACTTAAAATTCATTATAGTAGTAAGAGAAAGCCAGTTCAAGGGCCTTATTTGCTTTGTCGCGGGCTTAGAAGACAGTGCTGGGGGTCTCCCTCTGCCACGTTATAAACTAGGAGTAAAACAAATAGTTTTATTGCGTCTCTTTTTATATTGTGTTAATGAAAGACCCAAACCTTTTGGTGTTGATTTAACACATTCGCCCCATGATGAAGAGGCTCACTCGCCTCCTTTTACCCTGCAAGCAGCCTACTTCCATGTGTCGGCGCCACTTTTAATCCTTATACCTTCTCTGTTGACATTCGCATGTCACGAAGCCACAAAAGACATTTCCGTGTGGCAGTAAAGCACAGTTTTATGGCTGGGACTTGGGGATGGAATGATGCAAGACATCAGGAACTTGTCCCCATGGTAACATACCACAGAGATGCCTGATGGGCAACTAGCGCAGCACAAAGGCATTTACTAGCAACCGATGGGAAAATATAGGCAGAGCTCACCCACAAGGCTGCAGCCCAAACAACGCACACTGATAAGCCCCTAGGCATGGGAAGAAGCCTGGTTTAATATCCTTCCTTGGAGCTGAAGTCTACCCCTGCAGAATAGTATGGAAACCATGTCATCGTTAAAATGAGGCAGCACAATGTTGTTTTTGTCATGCATTTGACAGGACAAAAGTGTGTACCTAAAGTACAGTTGTGTTTGGCGTTATGAGTGCAGAGACGGAGCTAATTCCTTGATGGAGGAGATTGTAGTTATTATGCAGTGGCCAACTGCCAAAGGGACCATTAGAAGGTGACATGGGAATGGAGCCATCCGTAGACTTCTATCGGTTAGCATTGGTCTGCCACTGGCTGAGTATCACAGAGCAATGACAAAAATCACTGGAATGTAAATGCCGACAGCAGATTATCTTAATTAAGTAAACTTCGGCTCATTTCAAGACGTTTACTAGCGTCATTCTGAGGGTTGACTTCCTCTGAGAATTCTGTTAATTTATGCCGCGCTTTGTCTCCTCGCTGCTCTCCTGCACTTGTATCTGGGCCTGGAGACTTATGACCACGGCAGACGATGCCATTTGCTTTTATGTTCCATACAGCAGCATCCATATATCTTCTATATGGCTTTCCCCTAACTCAAGTTGTGGTTTCGGGGTCACGTAAGGGAGCTGGACTCCTCGCTCATTGGCTCATACATTCTGCTTCTGCTTGTGCCACTTTACCTGTCGCACAAGTCCCTCGGTGAGAGATCCCATTGGCTCCTTCTTTGATCACGCAGTCATTTGGCTTCTGCTCCGTGTTCCTGAGATCCACAGTGTTCTGGAGTTATTTCTCTTGCCAAAAAAGTGTGTGGGAGGAATTTGTGGGATTTACTACAGTACTCTAAGCATTTTTATTGCAATGTAAATGTGATCATTAAACACCGCTGGCTCGGGTGTCAAATCAAACCGGCAACCCTATTAGAGACGTCTCGCTAAAAGATAATCTAAGTGCGGATTTACGACCCCGGTCTCGCTAATGACGGCCCTTTAATGAGCACCCGTCGAGATCGCAGCAATTTGTTTATGGAGCAGTTTGATTGGCACACCGACAAATGGAAAATAAGGGAGGAAAGGTGGAATACTGAATTGGACCTCTCCTGATTATTCCCTCCATAGCCTGTATCCAGTGTTGTAAGGGTTTGGGGGGTGAACTTTGAAGGGACCTTAATGTTCCTCATGGTACTTTAACCTCTCCGAGGCCTCCATCAGGGGTGTCAGTGGGGGCCTGGCTGAGCCTATTATGTTTAACGAGTGCTGTAAGGGCCACAGTGGGTCGCTGCTCTTCCCCTGCGCTGGCTTGTTGATCCCTGCTGCCCACGTTCAGGATGGAGAGACAGAACGGCGTCAGCCATGGAGTGAACTTCGCAATCTGACGTGTTTGTTTGTGGCCCTCCTCGGCTGTAACCCTCCACGCACAAATGTACGCAAGTGTGTGTGTGGAAAATGTACTGCCTTGTATTGCACTGCAACTCAAACGTTACTTTTATTATAGATCAGATTGAGATATGATGTTTGTTTTTGGGTTTGTGGGTTTCACGCCAGCCTCCCAAAAATCGTAACCTTGCGTCGAGGCAACGCAGCAGCAAGGGTGTGATTGTTCCGCTAACTACATCATTTCCGGCAATCCGCTTTTCCGGTTCTCACTTCTCTAAACACCGCCATTTTAAAGTTTTTCTTTCAACGTTAAAATTTTAAACCCGACCAAGAACCAAAACAGGTTCACGACTGCGTCGAAATGAGTGCGTGATCATTGCGTTGCGTCAACATCTAACCATAACTTTACCATTGCCCCTGAACGTGACCATGGTGTAGGAGCGTGTGGTCCGGGAAGAGCACCTGGTGGTGTTTAACGTCCGTTTGAGGCATTAGGTCCTTCACGTTGGGCATAATGGCCCCAGCGTCCCATCTGGAAACTGCTGTGAAAAATTGCACATCTTCAACCTTTCTTCTCCAGCACGCATTACATTTTTCAACGATGCACAACTCACTCACGAGCTCACGCACGCACGCACACTCAGACAATGAGTGAGCAAGATGCGTTTGGGTTTGATTGATGGCGGCTATTTCTGTCTACGAATTCTGTCCTTGTGAAACTAAGTGTTTGCTAAAAAGTCTGAAGCGATCCCATCCCATGTGTTCTTGTCTCTGTGATTGACTTGTTGAGTAGCGTGTGTGCGTGCGTCTGTGCGGTTGTGTGTATCTTGACGATGTGCCCTCATCTGCGGATAGCTTATTTAAAAGAAGAACCCCTTTTTTAATTATTCAGTAAATAATAAGATCAATTTATTTCAAGATATCACAAACTTGAACAGCAACTTCTTTACAAACATTAGTACCAGCACTTTGAGCGTCACTCAGCGATGCTAGTCATGGAGCCCATTTCTTAAAGGTATATTCTATACGGCAACTCTGGCTTCAGAATGACCAATACGCCAATGCAAGTCAATCATGTCTCTTCAACATTGTAAGTGCAATAACTTACTGCAGTGGAACAATATTACACAATATCAGGAATTGAAATACATGATTAATATAACAAAAAAAAAAAAAAAAAGAGTTTGAAAAGCAAATGTATCCAGCGCAACTTGTCAGAGTCAGAAATTCATTTTTCTGACTTCCATTTCTTGGCAATGTTGTAATACGTTTTTGGTTTAGCATTGAGAGGTCCATTATTTTACAAATAATAAGCAAAACAAATGTACAAAAAAAACAAATTAAAAAAGTCTAACTCACATTCACACAATATGCTAATACAAAAAAACGATTAATTGCTTTTTCTCAGTAGTATAAACATGGAGGAAGCTGCTGATTGGTGGAATGCTGGGGGGAAAGGGGGGCTCTTACACATGACTACATGTAGTACTACAAATACTACTACAAATAGTACTACATTCTGAACAGTTGACCTATCAAATCCCTGCTGTACAATTTAACTCATTCCTTTTGTTCGCATTGCTTTTTAGAAAAAAAGCCCACATTTTTCTCATCCTCTTCACATCTGTCTTTATTTAGTAATGACTCAATATACCGTCCTGTAAAACGACTGCCCGTGTTTGTGGTTGTTAAAGACATGATTAGCGGAATAAATATTAGGGTTAGGTTTGCACGGTTCAAATCAGGTTACTAGTTACAAATATTATCAACACTGTGAAAAGGAATACATGTATGGCTTCATTGGGGTGTTTTGTTATCCAGAAATGTATTATGTCAGTTTGCTTTTAGCGAAACCAAGAAAAACTTGGCTGAAGGCAGTGTGATGGGTCCACCCATGTCGCCATGGTGACGGGAACGAAGAGGGGAGCCAGGATCCAACAGGGGATGACACGGAATGTGAGGCCTCCGCAGCCTCCGGGATCAGCCCGGAGACTAATGAAGCCCCCAGCCTCTATCCCCCAGCATGCCGAGCGGCTCTGGTGACAGCCGTCCTCCAGAGAGGGGCTAACACACAGAGACATCCCAGCAATCACTGGACAGGCTCACGGCATTCCTGCCTCTCCGCTCTCATGTCATCGCATTACCTAAACTTCCCAGAACGCTCCCGGAGCCTCCACCGACCCGGGACCCACGGCCTCCCCCCCTCCTCCCCGCACAGTGACAGATTGCACGGACAGACGTTGTGCCTCCGGGGAATCTGGGAAATCATCCCTCCTGAAACCCCACACTGATTGGTCGTTACAACGTGTGGAAGGGAGGGGGAGGGGGGGGAGGCGTTGTGTCCACGCGGGCGGCAGCAGCACGCTGCGACGTGATGTACTCTCCTAGGTGATTGCGCGGCGGCTGGACACCGTGGTTTGACGCTAATTGGGAGAGTCTACTCCTGTTGGTTGCTGATTAGGGCGAGGCGGGGTAAGTTGGTGTTGAAGGCTGCTGCTGTGTGTTATGCGGGGCCTGCCGTCTGGCACCGGCGCGCAGACGGCGTTTCCTGTAACCCGAAGCCCCCCAGTACCCAGGAGAAGGCAACCCTTGGAGGCAGGCCTGGGGGAGGAAATGACACGTTCGTTTGAAATTACTGCCAATCCAACGCCCGCGTCCTCCCTGACTAAATTGGCCCAGCCATGTCTGCCCTTCATCAGTTGCACTCTGTTTGCGTTCGGGCTTTCAACTTGGTTTTTTCTTGTCATGTCGTGAAGGTTTACATGCCTTACCTTTTGCAGAGCATGAGGTGAAAGTAAGGGTTCTGTTTGGTTCCATTATTTGGTTTGTTCTTTTGGGCAGTGTGCAGCAGAAATCTAAACTCCCACGTACCCTTGGTGCTGTGGAGTATCCCTGTTTTTGTTTTATATGTTTCTGGGTTGGATGTTTAGTGATTTATGATTTGGGTGAGTCACACAAATATGTGCCTTGGAGGGAGGAGCTTTGTGAACATGTTTAAGAAAGGAAAAGAGGAAAATATATTATGGAAGGCAGCAAACAATAGGGTTCTGAATGTGTCATATCTGTTAGATGTTAGCTGGTGAAAACACTTTGTTATTCCGCTCCAGGCAAGGCGTCTACGTGATATAATGGACGGTTGTCCCCCCTGTGCAAGCAGCCTTGCACATCTGAACCAGGTCATCTAATAGGCAAACGACTCCCATTGAAGGAGCAATCATCCATCATCCTCCATTTGAAAATTACAAAACCTGAGAGTTTAAGGAATGAAGAATGTACACGATTCAATGAAAACCTCGATCAAAGTTCAAAGTAGCATCTCTATTTCTCTCTCTCTCTCTGCGCCTGCTGACTGTCATTGTCAGGCTGTTATCTGTGTTGCTATCGATGGCCTGTCCCTCCCTAGAGTAACCTCTGTTATCTCCACGGGCCCCTCCTCCTGTTCCTTTGCCCTGCGTTATCATTAGTGCTGTCTGGCCGGCCCTCCTCCCCCTTGACGCCTCCCAAACTCCGCTCCGGAGAAGAAGGGGGGGGGCCGTTCCTGTGGGAGAGGGAGGAGGAGGAGGGCGGGGAGAGGGGGGCGGGCTTGGCGTCGGGGGGTCTGGAGTATCATGTCGCCCAAGAGATGGCCGCGCTGTGTTCTTTGGCCTTCATGCGCAGCGCCGCGATGCTGGAGGACTTGCGGTCGGGCTCGACGTTGAGGTCGTAGCCGTTGATGCCCCCGCCCATCACCGGGCCCCCGAACAGGCCGCCCATGTGCGTCTGTCCCATGTGACCGCCCCCGGGGCTGGACACGCCCAGGAAGTCCGGGACACCTCCCGGGCCGTGTGAGGGGTGAGGGGGCATGCAGGAGGCGACCGAGTCACAGGGGACCACGCAGCCCTGCACCGGGGACCCCCCGCTGCCGCTCCCGATCCATGACGGGTTCTGGATCTGTGGGAGAGGACCAGGCGTTAGGGGGGGGGGGCGGTGTGACAGGGGGACAGGGCGGTGTAGGGGCTGAGGTGTGGTCGGCGACCAGACCCAAGGCACTGGGTGTCGTTTCGGCCCATGTGTACAATGAGCCAAGCTTCCTCACCCCTTCCTGCTCATTAATTGGCTGTTTTCACTCAGAGGGGCTTTCACTTTGGATACCAACTGCAAAATAACTAAACAGTGTAGGGGCAGATCTTCCTCTGGATTGAAACCCAGAGCGGATCTGAGAAGATCACTGAACACAATCCGCCGACATCGACCGTTGCGTACCTGTGCGTAGTTCTCTGGTCGTGTGAGGAGGGGAAGCTCGTAGGCGGTGGAGAAGTGTGTGCGGACCTGCTGCATCTGCCCGAAGCGCTCCCTCTTCCTCCACTTGGCGCGGCGGTTCTGGAACCACACCTTTAGAGAGAGAGAGAGAAAATATCAGAACAGGAAAATATCCACAGTATGCCCTTCATTTTCTTCTTCTTTTACCAGCCTTTTTATGTTCGTTTGTTTTCATTTAAAACCCATGTAAACTACAACGGCCAATGTTGTTCAGAAGCAAAAATGGCACCGTATCAGTCCACTCGGCAGCAGGGAGAGAGAATGATGGAGAAACCATGGAAAACCAGAGGACGGAGCAGACTATAAATCCCCCCCCCCCCCCCCCCCCCCTGCACATGTCAAGGCCCAGGTTTAACAGCTTGACGTGTCTTTAAGATCTCTTGATGTGAAGACGCTGGGTCTTCCCCCCTTGGCTCTGCCCGTCTCTGCCCCTGCCTTTGAAAAAAAAAAAAGCCCACCATCTTGTCCTCCCCCTCACTCCTCCCCCTCACTCTGCCAGCGCAGACGGATCCACATCTGGGCCCACCGTGGTCCATAAATCACTCCCAGAAAGGTGTTCTCTCTCTCGCATGTCAACACAGCTGATGAATGGAGGGGAGGATGACTCCTTCTGCACATTACATGAAAGAAAGAGTAAGCGACCGGCCAGATAGACTTTTATTCCCTTTTTTTTTTTCTTGGTACCTAAAGAAGCAAAATATGTCAACATCTACACGCGTGCTTTCAGCGGTCAATGCTCAACGGTGCTCAATGGTGAGTTTGAATGACGTTCTTTCGGATGAGTTTCGATAACTTTTTCATTTTTTCGGAATGAGCTGCGTTTGAAACTCAGTGGGCCCCATGGCTTGGACAATATGGAGGAGATGAGGAGAGTATGGAGTTGGCAAGAACTTATAGATATGCAGGACAGTTGGAAGACCACAAGAAAGTACACAATTGCACCCTGGTTTAGTGTCCTCTACCAAAATACACCTGAAAACAAGTTGACCTGTATGCTACAGCGAGAGCTGAAAAAGATCCGTTCATAAACGTCCAACATCAATTCGGAGCAAAGAAGTTAGATTATTTCAGTTGTTTTTCCATTCAGGTGACTGATTGCTTTCCAAAATGTTTTGGGATTTTCTGTCAGATTTTGTCAAAAGATTAAACGTTGTGTAGATATCTCGTTAACAAATAAATTCTGTTTCCATTTAGCTTTCCTCCCTTTTCATTTGCTTACACAATCAGTTTTGACGTTTACATGTTTTCATGTTCTGATTGCTTTTGTCACATCAGAGTTCACAGCATTAAAGTGAGACTCTGCATATTTCTTTGCGGTATTTATTTGCTGGCTGTCTGAATACTATCATCCCAAGGGAGAAGGAAGAGCCTTCTTCAAAGAGAGAGACAGAGAGAGAGGGTGGGTGAGCGAGGAAGAGAGAGAGAGCTCAATCCGGCCTCATCATAGGGGTTTGAACTTGGATTGCGGGAAGATTCCCAGCCCAATCAGCCTGTGGTTTTTATAGAGTCCCTGACATGCAATTTCCCCTCACTCAACCTCTTGAAATCCCTCCCCTCATATGTCACTCTCTGTTACACAGTCTAAACGCACATAGATGCATGCCCCCACACACACACACAAACGCCCACACAATGAAATGTTGAATAATAGAAAAGTTGTAACGTTCAAATTCCTACCTCAAATATGATGTCTTTGAGTTGTATGCACCGACATCACAGCCTATAGGGTTGCACTGCGGATTTAAGTCAGGATTTTGCAGTGGATTTTTAATCAAATCAGATAAGGGCAGCTAAGTACCAAGGAATGCATATAAACCCGTCATTGTGAAGGGATGAAACTAGTTGTTGGCTTCCTTTTCACAGTAAACACCTTATATGGAAGTCCCAGGGACATTAGAAGACAGCCCACCCTTACAAAGATGTAAACCGATAGCTCGCTTGTCATTGAACCCCAATGTCAAGGTCACAGGCTTTTTGCCCTCAGAGTTATATGATGTGCTTTGAGGGGGTTTCAGAGCGTATGTTATGTCCCACAGCCAGCCATCTTGAGGATCTGCTATTGATAAAAGTTTTCCCGAGTTGTTTATTAAGGCTTGTATCTGACCGTAACACTTTGTACTAAAGCTTGTACATTGTGAAGCACACTTCCAAGAGATCTGCTCAAGATGCTTTCATGAAGATGTGGCATGTGAGAGATGACTGCAATAATTTGCAACCATTGATCAAATGATCACGGAATCCTGTTGAAAGAACCAGTGCCAGAACTCTTCCCATCAAGGCGATCGGGACAACACAACAACCTTTTCCCCAGCAGACCTTTGAGGACTGCTCTCTTCCAGCTCCCCTTCACTAGTATGCATTGCAAAGTATGAGCATGTTTCTTGAAGGCCTACTTTAAGTCAAAGTAGGGCGTTGTATGTATATACATATTAATAAATATACTAACATAAATAGCTATAAATGAATATGAACAACACAAAATGTACTTAAAATGCACAATACATTTTCTTTTGAGGTTTTGCATCAGTCCGTTAAATAATCCATGTGCTAATTCGCCGTCCCTTCATTATTATTATCCATCTATCCCCATTCTGTCCTCCATCCCAAGGCCTGCCTCCTTCCCCCCTCTCCTCCCCCTGGAACCCTCCGTCTGCGTCTCTCTTCCTCCCCCAAAGTGGACTGGGGGAAGTGGGGATATTGGAGAGTGAGATGGGAGAATGTTCAAACTGGAGCTTGTTTTCATTTCATGTTTAATTTCCTGACGCCTAAGCCCTCGGCTTTCCGCCGCCAACCCTGTTGACCTTTCAGAGGCGTGCAGGCAAGCAGCGGCCCGACTGTCGCACACACATATGAACGCACACACTCACGCACAGACACACACACACACACACACGCATAAACACATAGCCTTGCACAGAAGACCTATATATGTAGCGCAATTATAAATGAAAACATTTGACTGTAGCGCCAATTAAGTCTACATCTACCAAATGTTTTGCGTTCTTTTAAAAAAACGATGTGTGTTCTACACCAACAACACCTGAGCACATGCGTGCAGTGTGTCTTGGTTCCACGGGTCTGTGTGTCATGTTTCTCAGAGGCTTTTGAATGACGGTCAGGTCGAGACGCCAGCCAAATAGTTTAAAGACGAGATCATCTGCACGGGGGGGGGGGGGGGGCTGTTGTTCCATGTGTCTCCTGCTCCCCCCACACCCGTAGAGCTCCAATGGCGACTCGCGGTATCTTCGCATTCGAAGACATCATTCCAATGGACATAGATCACTATTAGTCATCATCAGCCACACTGTGTGCCGGTTTGATGTAGTCGCGGTGGTTTGGGATATACTATCTCTTTACTCGCTCTGACACTACGAAAAGGGGCCAAACTTTAACCCCGGTCGCTGTTCTTGTTTGTCTTACCCAGTAGACATCTGCAAGGAAGGTTTGCTCGGAGCTCTCTGGGCTTAAAGTGCTCACCGGTGATACAGTAATTGCCAAAGATGCTGACAGCAAAAGACAGCTTACAGTGCCATTAAAGAGCTTTATTTATGCTCCAGAGCAAGCAGGGGTCTGAGGTGGGGGAGGGAGCGAGGGAGGGGGGGTGGGAGGGAGGGAGGGCAGAGCTCCAAACGGGGCTTTGAAGTCCAGCCGTCTCACCTCATCTCTGTCATACGAGGCAGCGCGATTGATAGACTGCCTGGCCGGTCACTCAGACGCACAGCCTGCTCCTCCATAAAGTTAGGGAAACGGGAAGCACGGTGAAGTTCAAGTTTGAGGTTGAGCGCAAATTGCACTGGATAAACGAGTTAGGATGGAAGCCAAAAGATTTGATTATGGAAAATTGTCTACTGCATAAAGACCGGCGTCTTCAAATTGAGGATGAAAGTGGAGGACCTTGACAATTGTATCTCGCCTTGAAAAAACAGCACTGTACTCCATTACAATCGTCGCTCTTCACCGACATGAAAAGGATTCCATTTAGAATTTGTCAACCTTCCCAGTGCTGGATGGCACACAAGCAACCAGCCAACCCTGGGCTCTGCCTTGACAGGTCTGGGGAGGAAATTGCAGGGTTTTGTCTTGATTGTGTGGAGCTATAAGGTATGGTTTTAAAAAGCATGGGTCAAACCTCACACCAACTAAAGTGAGCTGTGCTGTCCGCCTGTTGGACCTGTGAGTTAATTATATTCATCTGTGGGAATAGATAGCTCTGTGTGCAGGCACAACGTGAATGCACTCGCTTCACTGTACCAACCAACGCCAGACCAGGTTCTCGGTCCCTGACTATGTCTCAGAGCGGGATTGTAAATTGAAACTGTCATCCCAGTGTTTTCTTAGGTTACTTCCTCGCCAAAAAAAGTTTCATTACTTTTTTGGTGGAGCTATTGTTTTCCTATGTGTTCGTGTCAGTGTGTTTTTTTCCGTCCACTGAGGCTGTTTGTTGAAGCAGACTTGAGAGGGGTTTTGGAAGAGAACACCGCTCGGAAACACTTGACCCTTGACATCCTTTAACAGAGTCTGTCACAGAGTCTGCAGCATGTAACAGTTAATAGTGTTTGGTATTGCTGCTCTGTCCCACCCGTCCCACTCCCGATGTGAAACTGGCATGCAGGAAGAGCGAGCGGGGAACAATGAGCCATGCTGTCTGCTGTTGCGGGAAAAAAAAAAAAAAGCTCTTGTCAAGAGGCCAGCTCCTCCAGGCCTCTCTTCGTTCCCCAAGTGAATATTGACATGCAAACAAAACGAGGACTACAATGATTCAGCTCAGCCTCACCACTCCAATCCCCGTTGAGGAATATCACTCAAACTAGGGAAAATTAGAGACCAGCTCCAAAATCAAGGGTCACGGAGTTGCTGCTTCCGGATGATGTCAAATGCAGTACAACTTGCACCCATGCCCCCCCCCCCCCCCCGGAATAACGATTCCTGAGATGTTGTCGTTCCAATCCTGAGCTATGATTTTCCCATCTCGGCTACCCTTAAATGAACCCGTCATGCACCTTGGGTTCGGCGACCAGGAGTAACCCCTTCTGTTCTCACCTGCACTCGGGCCTCGGTCAGGTCGGTCCGCAGGGCCAGCTGCTCGCGGGCGTACACATCCGGGTAGTGGGTCTTCTGGAACACCTTCTCCAGCTCCTCCAGCTGGTAGCTGGTGAAGGTGGTGCGGTTGCGCCGCTTCTTGCCCTTGTTGCTCTCGGGCTCGCTCTTGTCCAGGGGCCCGGAGAGGTCGGAGCCGGGCCGTTCCAGCTGCTGTGTCTTCATGCCGGTCTCCTTGAGGTTCAGGTAGCTGCCCTCCATCCCCGGGGCCTCTGCGTTGGGGGGGCACTCGGAGTCGGTCAGCCCGCCGTTGTCCTTGGCTGTGAATGAATGGCGTCGTTAATTAAGCAATGTTTTGATATAGCGATGCATCGGAGTCAATGCACAAGGTCCGAGGCAGTTTGGTGGCTAGTTTGGTTATTTTTATTTTATTATGTGTTTTTAGTGTGCTTACCAAAGGTTAATTTGTATAGTGAGTAATATGAAGGATGTTTGTATCTATTCCTAAATGAGGCCACTCATTTCCCCGACGGTTTCTTAATTTACAACTCAAAGACATGTCTGCGTTTGCTCCTGTGTACACTCCCCACGCTGAATGACGTTCACGCTCAGCTTACATCACCTCTCTAAGGTTTTATTTTGGGGCTTCAAAAAGCCCCGTCTCCATCGCGCCCGAGTCTAAAAGTACAAGAGGAAAAGCAAGGGCCTGTTTCTGTTTGAAAGGTATGTCACTTCGCATTGGCGTGACCTGTGACACCGCCCCCTCCTACAAAGCCCTATTCCCCGTCGTCAATCCCACCCCCCAGCTCCGCTTCCCCCCCCCCAATCACGCCATCTGAAACCCGAACCTCACGAATTCTGCTCCATCTTGAGCAATGTATGGCTGGCCTTGTGTATACCGGAGCCACCGCAGCCACCACCGCACCACTGCGCTCTCCACCTTGTAAACAACATCGTGTTTGTCACCTTCAATTTGGAGAGACGCAATCTTTTTCGGTGGGTGACAGACTTAGCTCTGTTGGCCCCGGTCTCGTTGTGTGCGAGCCTATTTTTTTTTTGTTTCCTTTTAGGAGATGAAGAAAGCCGGTCGATCCACTTCAATAAACAAACAGCCGTGTGAATAAATAAGCAGAAGGTTCTCTGGTTGTGAATGGGGCCAGGCTCACAACAGTGAGTTCTGTATTCTGATTCCTTTCCTGCCTCTGCTGCACATTCTCCTCCTGTCCCGGGCTCTGGGTCAGGAACCTGCGTGTCATGATAGTTCCCGACACGGGAACCATTAAAGACTTGAACCTCCCATGAGCAAGGCATGTTCATGGACTCGGTCCATCGTTGGTTTCAAAGAACCAACACAACCTCGTGTGTTGCTTTGGTACCCCCACTGGAGTCCAGGACCTCTGTGTTCGTTATGTCTGAGCAGATAGAGATGACGTCTCATCTGGGGGGCTTTAACAAGCTTCATCTTGGATTGATGAAGTCGGGGGGGGGGGGGGGTCTCTCTCTCCACTACTACGTCCAAGTTTGTTTTCATGAATTGCAAATGACTTTTCCGCGCCACATTGAGACGTCAATAACCATCGCTCTTCCCCTCACCCTTTGTTGCTCCTCAGACCTGTCCCCCCCCCGAGACACTAATGGAACACTACAGCTCGCTCAGCTGGGGGTCATGACCCTTATATCGCTGTGGCCCACCTGTCAGACTCTCTCACAGTCTCTACCGAGGCAGATGTTCTGACATCATCCACACACACACACACACACACACACGCACACGCACACACGCACACACGCGCATGCGCGCACGCACGCGCGCGCACACACACACATGGATGCCTCATATTCTAACCCACAGTATATTTCTCTAAGCCCTGGGGCAATTTCAAGAGGCAGGTCCGGCCAACTTTGTGTTCCTGTTTGGCATCTGTGGAACAGAAAATCAATTATGCCACTGAGCAAGGCATCCAGCGTTGCTAGGGCAACGAGTACATCTGGGAAAGGGAGACACATGTGGAGGTGGATGTCCAGTGTATTTCAGAATAATATTAATAATTGTAAGATCGACCCGACCACGCATTCAAGACTCCCGTGCAGATATTCATGAATGAATACCTTATAAAAATGTTATTCTGTATAGCGGCAAGCACCATCTTTCATGCTCTGTTACACCCATGTTGGCTGAAATCCTTTGCCACAAATATCTTCCTGCTGAGCATTCTGCATGTTCCTCACGAGAACACCAAACACTCACGCCATCAAACACTATTTTATTTTGTAGAGCCAAGATTCCGGTGCGTTGACTCTATGTTTTTGCCTTTCTTGGAATGTGTTTTGGATTTAAGATCTGCAGTCCTCCACGATGTATATATGACATATGAAGGCAGGATGTTATGTGCTGAACTTGCCTTTCCCTTAAGCAGTCCTGTGACATGCCTCAGACCTCTTCAGTTAGTAAAGTTCAGAGATTTACTAGGGTCAGCAATTTAATCACTGCCGAAAACAGAGAGGAAACATCAAAGTGTAATTTAAATGGCCGTAAAGCAACAGGACACCCTCTTGGTTTTTATGGAATGGGATAGGGAGGGTCAAGAGTAGGCAAATAAAAAAAACACAATAAATTAGTTACCTGGAGAAGGGTTAATGACCAAACACTAAATTGGGATGGGAATGCTTTTAAACAGAGTGGTTTTAAAGGCTCTGTTAAAATAGCAAAAAAATAATCAGACATCGGCTGGCCACGATAGCATTCCCGTTATCACCCCCTATACGACCGCATCAATAAAGCACGATACCACTAATGATTCAAGCGTCTAATCTGGGAGGAGCTACCCACCGTTGATTGGCAGCCATGCCGTCGGGTAAATTGTTTATAGGACGATATTCAGGTGAGGCTCGAGACATCGATCAGAAGAAGTGATGTCACTTCCTTGTTGGAAGTGGTCGGGGAAGAAGCTCCCAGATGCTCCGTAGGGGAGATCAGTGGCAGCCGCTCGCGCAGGAATGCAGGTTCCATGAGGAGGATGGAACCTTTCTGGTCAACCTCAGCTCCAGATAATTTGACGTATTCACGGCCTCACTACCGCCATTTCATATATTTATTTAAATAAATAAATATATATATATATATATGTGCTCAATTGTGTGTGCGTCTATTGTTATGTTACATGTACAGAAATATCATTTGGATAATACTTTGGGCATTATAATTTGAATTAGGTTGTCTGAGGTCAAGTAGTGTCATGTAATATAATTATAACAATCAGTAACCAATACAAGCATAATTACTATAGAAGATAATTCATGATTTCTGTTAAATTCCCTAACCCTAATGTCTGTATAATAAGCGATGACTAATTAAATGTGGCAATGATTGAACATAAGGGTTGAATAAAATCCTATCTGGCCATTTAATAGATAATTACTGAAGATAAATAGACACTGTAAAAAAAAATCCCTTTGAACCTCCACACCAATTTTTTTTTTCATCTAACGACATGAGAGTAAACAAAAAGGTTATGCAGTTATGTGTCAAGCTGGTTTAGCACCATTAGCTCTTAGGGAAACCTCTAACAAGAACTGTCTAAGCCATGTGTTTCATCTTTAGCATGGCTCGACCTGGCTTTTTCATTTCCAAAAGTAGGTTGTAATGAATTTAAGATTTCAGCTTTTCAAAATTCGGAATCAATCAGTAATCAATCAGTCCTTTCATGGGACAGGAAGTATGCATATCTGCATTTAATAGCGTGTGTATGCATGAAGAGACCCCACCAGTGCTAACAGAGCCTCTGATAGAGATTGGCGAGGGCAGATTAAGACTGAAGGCCAGCCTTAACACCAGAGGCTGGGAGTGAAACGCGCCACCTGGTTGAAATTTCCAAATCGTTTCTTTTTTCTGGCGAGCATACGTTCGGGGGAGCGGGGTGGGAGACAGGAAGTAGAAGGCAAAGCTTGTTTTCTCTGTCTGTCTGTCTGTCTGTCTGTCTGTCTGTCTGTCTGTCTGTCTGTCTGTCTGTCTGTCTGTCTGTCTGTCTGTCTGTCTGTCTGTCTGTCTGTCTGTCTGTCTGTCTGTCTGTCTGTCTGTCTGTCTGTCTGTCTGTCTGTCTGTCGGTCTCTCTCTCTCTCTCTCTCTCTCTCTCTCTCTCTCTCTCTCTCTCTCTCTCTCTCTCTCTGTGTCTCTCTCTCTCTCTGTGTCTCTCTCTCTCTCTCTGTGTCTCTCTCTCTCTCTCTCTGTGTCTCTCTCTCTCTCTCTGTGTCTCTCTCTCTCTGTGTCTCTCTCTCTGTCTTTATCTCTGTCTCTCTTTCCCTCTCAATGTTACTTTCTCACTCTCATTTGCTCTCGCTTTCTTAATGGCTCTCCTCTCTTCTCCTTCTCATCCTTTCACTCAAACTTTGGGGACTGCCCATGACCAATCACAGAGGCAACAGTTATTTGACAGAGGAAATCTCTTATATCTGTAAATGTCAGAGAACACAAATCATGTTTTTATTGAAATCTATGATTCAATTTATCAAGCATTGTAATATCTTCAAATATCTTGAATTTTTATATAAATTCCATTTTTTTATGGCTAGTATTTACAACCAACACTGTGTTAGTAATCAGTAAAAAGACACACGCATGTGGCACAATTGTGACTTTGTTCAATACAATGCATAGTAATGTAGTCCTGTCACTGACACAACACATTGGATCACTGAACCCAAAACGATTTTCCCATTTGTATTCTTAGATGTTTACGCTGCCTTGTTTCAGGGCATAACAGTTTACAACTGTTGACAACTGTTGCCCAACTCTGCAGGCCATGTGAGCCATATTTTGGGGTGTAGTGCGTGAGTATTGATAGTAGCACAGTAATCCCCAGGCCCAGAGCGAGACCCCAAGGCGTAACCACATGGTTCAGTGGGCTCTGAGGACACATCCCCATGTTGGATCGCTTTCCCTCAGTTGCTTCTCCAGATACCGACGTGTGGTGTGCATGTGAATATATGCAGAGAGCGGGGAAGTTCATTCGAGGGAAACTCACAAAATGTACCAATATTGTTCGGTATTTCATGTGTCGACCTGAAAACATACGTATCTCAAAGTGGGCCCACATCCGTTTCCGAGGAAACGCTCTTTTCCATTTCTGGCTGTCTCAAATGATTACTCAGAGGCAATCACCATCGTTTGACTCTCTGATTATTTACACAAGGTATTGTTGAGACAGGGTTACGTAAACCAGCCCCACTTTGTCATCTCAGGGACTCTCCGTGACTTTGCAGGGCTTGTGTTTGGGGAATATGAATAATAACTGGGGCTATAAGGAGCCGGTGATGCACATCTGCCTCTGATTAATGTGGAGCGCTTTTGCGGTGCTGACCTGCATTCCTCCAAATGCCTCCATGCACACGATGTGTTCTCCAGGTTTAACTGCGTTCATAGGTGACAAAGTATACTGGGTTTACGCTTTGTAGGACGGCGTGAATCAACGACGTTCACATGATGTATTAGCAGCACAGCTGACACATTGAAGTTGCAGGGAAAGGCCTATGAATGTATGATGTAGGCCTACTGTCTCTCTTAAATGGGGTTGAGTTATATATTATTTAGAAGCTGTTTGAGAAACAAACACCAGACACGTCTTGAAAGAAATCAACAAAATAATATATTTCGGAACAGTTTAAATAAAGTGACTAAATTCTTGCCATATGTGGTTGCAATACAAAAGGATTTCAACAGAGTAGTAAATATATTATCTTTACAGCATCATTTTATCAAATCTATCATATTTAACTGTTGTGTTTATTATTGTAATATTTAATATGGGCCTCGAGGTTAGTAATTATAGCTTTGTTTTTGTTTATATTGCACCGATGACACACCCAGGTGTAAAGTACTACCATTTGTAAAAGACAGACTGTGTAATGAAAGTAGTTTTCAGTTTGACATCTGACCTCATTATACAGTATGACTGACTCATGAACGTAAATAAATAAATAAAATATCTACAAAATAAATAAATTCATAGTGAATAAATATACCTACTACAGATTGTATATAATAATATACATCATGAATAAGCCATAACGCTACAAACGCAATTCATAAAGTATCAGATAAAGTTGCATGTGCAACACGCTGTGTTTTGCGAGGATGAGAGTGAAGCATTGTAGTCATGTCCCCCATTGAGGACCACACAAAACACAAGCCCTCTGACGCCTTAGGGTTTGGCCCCCAGCTTATCTTCCCAGACCCACGGGGCCTTCATCTGGTTGCAACATTTGAAAATAATAACAGAGTGGAGCGCTCCTCGGCGGAGATGATGGTCTATTTGGTTTTTAGGTTGGTGTTAAGACAAATTAGGCTGTCACTGCACTCGCCAAGTAAGTTTAGCTCAAAGGTCTACGCAAGATATGTTTGATGCACCTCCACAAATTCTGCATTAATGTCAAGTTGAATCATTAGAATAAATGTATATACACCGTGTGTGTGTGTGTGTGTGTGTGTGTGTGTGTGTGTGTGTGTGTGTGTGTGTGTGTGTGTGTGTGTGTGTGTGTGTGTGTGTGTGTGTGTGCGTGTGCGTGTGTGCGTGTGCGTGTTGGGGTCTTTTTCAGACTAAACATGTGGAACCAGATAAATGTATCGGGTTCCACCGCACACAATTACGACGATTGCATTCCGCTCCACGTCAGTCGCGCGATGTGCAAGTCGAGATTTATGCGTGTTTTGATGCCTGCTAATCAAAATCTTACATCTGATGATTGATTTCAATCATTTTTCCAACGCGGGGTGTGGTGGGTGTCAGAGACATAGGCCTGCATGCACCATATCATCATATTTAGTTTACGGTGACCTGCATCAAGACTGACCCAAAATATATCATCCATCTCATTTAAGACGTCCAAGCATGATCCTGTCCATAATGAATAATATGCATATCAATGAAGGCTTAATTTCGTTGTTAGGGTTAGCGTTTTATTGTTTTAAAATGTGTGACTATAGGCCTGGCATTTGCAGTTTTGTCTCAGTTTGAATTAATTTACATGTAGGCTATACATTAATAAATTAAAATACATATTGGCCTAAACTTATTCTGTTGTCCCTTGGGGGTTCTGTAGTAGAACATCACATTTAAGTTTTCAAAAGTCAGAAGCCTACACACAAATCTTGAACGTGGATTAGTTTCCAGAAAAGGTTTTGGCCGACCGGGAGAATGATCATCTAAGAATAGTTATCAATCAACCACTTAATTGTCAGCCAATCCCAGAAACGTCCTGCGCCTCATCCATCATTTAATTGATGAAGAACAAACTATGAACCTGGTAGGGCTGGAAGAGGACTTCAAACCAAAAGCCATTAGACATTTTTTAAATAGGTCGACTATTGGCTATTTCAATTTCAAACTTTTCCGCACGTAGGCCTATATGCGGAATTATAAATGCCTATCGATATCTATTTATTTTAAATATATATGCTTTAGTATTGTACAATATAATTGAAGAGCAGCGTTTATTCAATTGAAAAATTTACCCAATAAAAAAATCCTATTTTACATTTTTTGTTTTGTACTTTGCTGCAGCAGTTTAAAGCCGCAAACATTACAATGTTGCACGGCGCGCACGCAACCTCATTTAATATCATTTACAGAACAGTCTTCTCACTCCATCATCCAATACTGCATATTAATCCATCGCACTCCCTTCTACGATGTCATTCTACCCCTCCGATCCCCGCGGTTGCTGAACTCACCGTAGCAGGGTATGAGCGATCCGTTGTGTCCGCTCTCAAGCTTGTTGCTCTCGGGAGGAGTTTTGCACGCCGGCCGCTGCATAAAGTGGTGGTACTTGTTGAAGGTGTCCTCCTCGGTGCCATCCAAAGACTGGCACTCCTGCTGGTAAGGACTCCGGGACTTCTCCCCGTACGCCTGTCCCTTACCGGGCAGGAAAGTGGGGCTGTATTTGGTCTCGCTCGTCTGGAACGTCCTGAACGGGTTGGCCTGGTGATCCCTGCCCTGCGGGGCGGACGCACCATAATATGAATCCATCGATGTCATATCGCAGTACGAGACGCACGTATCTGCGTTCATACCTACAACAAAAAAAAAAAAGCGGAAAAAGTGAAACGGAGAATCCAAACTTCTTCGTCTTCTTTAACCCCGTTACGCACGCGCCACAGGTACTCTCTCCGGACTGTTACGCACCGACCGACTCATGCGCGCATACACACTCCACAGCGGCGCATCTGGGACTGGTTACGCAACGAATCAGATGTTTTCCAGAGGACCGTAGACTGAACAAATGCTCAAATCCCCCTTAAGGTTCGTCGGGGTAAAGGAGGAAAGCCGTGATGGAGTTGGTACCGCCTCGATCGCCCTTCTTACACACAGTGCTGCCTCGACCCTCTCGCTCCACAGACTGGATGCTGGCCTCTGCTAAGCCCTTCCGCCACTATTAAGCACTCAGTGGAGATGGGAGGTCAAGCTCAGGAGGAGGCAAGCTGCTTTTTCTTTTTTTCTTATTTCTTTTTGGGGGGGGGGGGTAAACACGCGGGAGGCACAACACATGACACTTATGCTATTAAAGGATGGCTATAAGTGCAGGCCCGACGCAGGCCCGTGCCAACACAGGTCCATCGCTTTGCGAGTTGAATGTTTTGTTGGGCCGCTCGGCGGATGGGCAAAGAGCCCCCCGCAGGGTCACTCCTGACATGGGACACACGTGCTGTTTGGTGCAGAGGATTAATTCGTTAAGCGCATGGAAGGTCTTACTTCAGGTGTCACGTGTCATAAACCATATTGAAATATAGCAATACATGGCCTGATGATGACTTAAGTGTATTATAAAAGTTTAGGCCTTCACAGGTCTGCATTTCTCCCCATTGCTGCTTGTCCGATTCAATTCAGCGTCAGGGTCGGTAAATACTGAGGCCCAAGTCCAAATCAGAACTAACCCTAACCCTGAACTAATATAAATTATAAATATATATATGATATTGCACTACGCTAAAATACGTAGCTTGAATTGTCAACATGAATAAAGACTGTAGGATGTCAATCGAAATAGGAAGACCTCGGTTTACTTAAGCATGAAGTGAAGTTACAAGGCTATGATCTTCCGAAGGAGTCTTTATATAGCCTAGCCGAGGATGCTTGCAACAGTTTAGACAAACAGGGTTATGCCGCTCCTCAGCATTATTAATGACATTCTCTGAAAGCCTTCGAGTTTGAAGCCATTAGCAAGCAATACCGGACCAATCCATTAAAATTTGGGCAATAATATTGCAACATGCAATGAAGGCCCAATGCCGCTGATTCCCAGCCCGGGCGACCCTGTTTATCCCGAGAAGGTTATGCGTCTCGGTCGCATTATAAATAGTCAATTTTTTGTTGTTGTTGCATAATGTCATTAACAGGATGACAGAAATAGTGTATCAATACAATTTAAATGTTTGAGAAAAGAATAGGCCTAGTCATTTTACAACAATACAATTTCATAAGCAAACACAGCTTTTGGAATTACCGTGATTAATTACGTGCAATTCTTAAGTTAATTTAGGGAGATTTAAGCATTATCCGTGGCCCATTGCGTTTACATATATGCTATTTTAAATAAGCTATTAAACCAGATTTATAGGCATAAGCTTCTAAAAAATAGGCTATAGGCCTAAAACTAGGCCGATTATAATATTGTTTTATTATAATCATAATAATAATGATTTTTATTATTATTTGCATTATATATATTCATATTATAATTATCAATATCAATGTTGTTATTTTTGTTATTTGTGTAGGCCTTATAACAATATTAGGTCCCTTAAAATTATTTTTAGCAGGCCTATAATATAATGCAATATAAACAATTATATTATATTATACTCCAAATAACAAAGAAAATAAGATAATTTATAATTAATGTTGTTTTAAATCGTTTAAACGTTTATTTTAAATCAAGTAGACTAATTTAACAAACACTTAGCAGGACAGTAAGTATAATTGCGCTGCCCAGTCGTTTCTTAATTAGCCTAATGAATTATTTATACAACGACATTGTTGTGAAGTTTACTCATTATTTCAAACGATCAGAATGAATTCTGGACAGGCCCATGTAACCTAATAAATCGACGAATTATTTCATGCGCAGTCCTATTAAATAGGTTTACACTGAATAATAATATGTCAAGATATTTCTGCTTGATTAACCATTACGTAATATTTCAATTATTAGCATTTGATGATAATCGAGTGAGTTGTTTCTGTTGGTAATGAATTATCCGCATAAGAACACTGGTGCTTGCGTTGGGATAGGCTTGAACGCGAACACCACCGGCACCTCACTTGCTGTGCAAGAATGTATTTACCAGACTTCAAACGAGTAAATTTCTTCGTTTACCACTAAATAGCTTCTATAAAAATGTCCCAGTGTGATGATGATAAGTGTGTCTTGCTTGCCACAGTGATGTTGTGTTTGCTTTCTCTTCAGTTTTATGCAACAACAAACCAACAAAAACAAACTGAAATAATTACATAAGTGTTTAAGTCAGTTTATGTGCTTGGCTGCTATCAATTATTAAACATTGGTATATGCTTATCCGATAGCGACTTAGATTAGGAAAACCTCCTAAAATAAATACATAGTGTTATCTTGTTCATTTAAAAAAGTTTGTACTTTTTTAACTTACATAAGGACTATAATCTTTGATCATTTTCACCAACACTCTTCGTGTGTGTGTGTGTGTGTGTGTGTGTGTGTGTGTGTGTGTGTGTGTGTGTGTGTGTGTGTGTGCATTATCTGCAAACACATGAACGTGCAAAAAGATCGCCTCTGCATCTGCAAACAATAGTTGACGCCAACACTGTTTCCAGCACATTATTGAACGAGTGTTTTTATCCCGATACAGTCCTTTGAAATAACGCGGCTCAGTGTGTGATGCAGGAATGCCGAAGGCCCTCCATTCGAGGGAACTCTACTTTTCAACAGCCGTTTAATGCAAACCACTCTGTCTGCAAGTGACCAGGGCCAGCCTGACTCCATTCACCCTAAGGGACCGTTCTGACTCCATTCATCCTAAGGGACCATTCTAAGGGAGCCTTCTAGGAGGCCTGACTCCATTCACTGTATGGACCCTTCTGACTCCATTCACTGTATGGACCCTTCTGACTCCATTCACTGTATGGACCGTTCTGACTCCCTTCACTCTAAGGGACCGTTCTCGGAGGCCTGACTCCATTCACTTTAATGGCACGTTTCCACCGGCGGGTGCGGTTAGGCCCAGTACGATAAGGTCCGGTAGTCTAGGCGCGGTTAGGCGCAGCCCAGTTACAGCTCGCGTTTCCGCCGTCGACAGTACCCTCATGGTAGTGCGTGGCCGTGGTATAAGCCAGAGGGCGATAGCCGCGGCAGCTAAGTAAGCATTGAGACCTCATTGCAGCCCGTCACAGTGAAGCCCGCTAATAAATCCAAGGGAAAAATAAGAACACAACACAATGAGCATAGAGCAACAATGTAGGACGTCCAAGAAGGACCACAAACTTTTGTGCGACAAATTTCTTCAATAAACGAAGCTTTCATCTTTGTTCAGAAATACCTTGTGGGTGCTGTGTTTATTTGTTATTATCCCCCTGTCGCACGGAAGTGACGATTCCGTCGACCAATCAATGGAGGGCACTTGTAGCTCAAACTTGTTGGCACCCTTTCAGACCGCTTGGTACCCCAACTGAGGAAATCTGAGAGATAAGTACGGCTAATCAAAGCTAAGTCCGAACTCTGCCCACTTTTGGCGCTGGAAACACGGACCGTTATGCACCTATTCATACCAAACCACACTGGAAACGCACCATAAGGGACCTTTCTAGGAGGCCTGACTTCATTCACTCTAAGGGACTGTTTTAAAAGGCAGCAGACCCGTTGGCTCGACTCACACGAGGGGAACATGTCAATGTATTTCTGAGTGCCGGAGGGGACCGTCTCTCTCTCCACACACACACTCAGAGGCCTCCAGGGTTTATGTTGGCACCCTGCATGGCCCCCAATGTATTTGTAGTAAGGGGTCGCCCCTTAAAAAATGTCCCCTGGCTATCAGATGCCTTTACGAGAGCAGTAGCAGGGACTAGCAGAACGGCCTGAGGGTATGTGCTTGCTTTGGTGTGTCCCTCATATGGAGATATAGGAACAGTTCATGGGAAAGATCAAATAGAAAATCAGAAAATATTTACTGTGTAACTTAACTCTGACAGACGGCCAGTTTAATGTTCATGGAAAGAAGGATAACATTTAAGTCTGTGGACACCAAAATAAATTGAGTGAAATTGGTGGAGGGACAGCTCATGCTTGGAAGCGTGGGTGATTAAAGGAGCGTGGAGCATCCATGGAGCATCATCTAAGATCATCAACAAGATCTATAGAGCTAGCTATATGGACAGCAGACAGACATATTAGACAGACCGATATTTTTGGCTTTGAGAAGGATTCGGGTTCCCTGGAACGACAAACTTGCTCCATCAACTAGACCATAACCCAGGCTGTGGGTGTGTCGGCGTGAGGTCTTTGTTGAGGGTTAAGACTGCTGCACGTGCAAACGTTAAATCACTATGATTATGCTGATTGGGTTTCAGTGCTCTCAGAGACTGCGTGTTCAGCTTCTACGGGTGACTGTATTAAGGAGTCAGATGAAAGAGGAGGAGGCTCTACCTGCTGAGAGAGAGAGAGAGAGAGAGAGAGAGAGAGAGAGAGAGAGAGAGAGAGAGAGAGAGAGAGAGAGAGAGAGAGAGAGAGAGAGAGAGAGAGAGAGAGAGAGAGAGAGAGAGAGAGAGAGAGAGAGAGAGAGAAGAGAGAGAGAGAGAGAGAGAGAGAGAGTCGTAAAGAGAGAGAGAGAGTAAAGAGTGACAGTGAGAGACACCCACATTTTTTTCAGACGCAAATTGTTTTCACATGAGCGGGGGACACACTGCATCAGCAGATTCTGTGATCAAATTAGGCGGAGATGAGTGGAGGGGGAAAAAAGGCAGCGGTTGTACTGATCTGTAATCCAATAAACAGGAGGGAGCTTGAGGAGACAGAGGGATCCTGTGCACCTTCATCTCTGAGCTCTATATGGGGTCCAGCCACGGCTACTTACCCACGCAAGAGGGACGGCCAGTGGTACAGCTCCATCCATCATCTCTCCTCTGTTTTATGGGCTCCCCTCACACACCAAGGCTCAATCCCATTTCTACCCCTTCCCCTTACCCCTCCCCCTTGTTTTGAAGGGGTCGAAATGGGTAGGGATTGGGCCTTAGGCCCAATCCCTTACGCCTTCCCCTTACCCCTGCCCCTTACCCCTTCAAAACAAGGGGGAGGGGTAAGGGGAAGGGGTAAGGGGTAGAACGGGACTTTACATCCAGCAAAGTACCCTGCATGATATGATGATGAAATAGCATTAAGGAGGTTGTGTGCAATACCAAAGTGAACACCGATAAGATGGTTGAACTTATTGTTATTGCTAATTCGTTATTGGCTAATGCCATTGAGGTTGTGTAGTGTGCGTTAATATAAGTTAATATAAGGTTGCTGCTTGGTCGATTTGAATTATTTTGTTTTATAGAGGGCAACACACACCGACACATAACTCACAATAGACATATTCTTCATATCTAAGGCATTCAAATATGTTTTGGATGAGTATATACTGTACTTTGAGTATTTTAAGTTTGTAGTGTGTGTTACAGTATAGCATGGAGCAGTTCCCACACAATATAGAAGTGCCTTGTCTGAAATGAACTAAACTGTAGATCACATAACAGCACATGTTCATCACGGTGACATGAAACACGCCTTTCAGAAGTCCAACCAGGCAATTATGGACACATGTTGTATATTTAATTTCACAATCACCTACACACAGCTACACACAGATACACACAGACAGAGACAAACACACATAACTGCACCTACACCTACACACAGACACACACACACGTACACACACACACTTGCACAGACACCTACACACACGCACACACACACACTTGCAAAGACGCCTACACACACGTTCGCACGCACGCATGCATGCACACGCATACACTATAATTTTACAAGCGAAAACCACGTACGAATTTTGCAATAAACATCACCATATAAATTGAAAAATAATGAAAAATCATGGAGAACAGCCAAAAGCTCCCATGCCCATAGAAAAGTGTTTTTCTCTCTTGGGTGTACACACACACACACACACACACACACACACACACACACACACACACACACACACACACACACACACACACACACACACACACACACACACACACACACACACACACACAGAAACATCGTTAACATCTTCTAACAAACATTAATCCGGTACATGAAGAAGTGTTTAGCAGTGGGTGTTCATTCTCTCCTATCAGCCGCGAGCTACTGACCGCCACAAGGCCTCCAGAAGGTAAACTAGCGCCAGATTACCAAGTTTAGCCCGTTCTGAACTGACATTGGAGATAGTGAACATAATGTGGCGCAAATTGATTGCAGACCAAAGTGCTGCGATGTGCCAGCATTCTGGGGAGATATTACTGATGTCCTGCTGCCATAGTGATGCTGACTTGAGTTTAGCTGCAAAAAGCCAGCTGTCTTTTGACACTTAGTTCCTAAGGGTCCTTTCTAAACATGCAGACCAAAAACCTCTCATTCTATTTTTATTTCAAAATATTTTAAATGGTAGCTAAACTAAAAGTCTAAAACAGTTTCCCTACGTGCAAACGATCTGCCTCATGCCACAAAAATATGTTACAATGCTCTTCCTTACTCCTCTCACACAAAGACTTGCTTTCTAGGCCGGTTTAATAAAAGCCGGTTTAATGGAAGTCAAATGCTTCCAATCTCTTTTCCTCTGCGTGGATGTGAGCCTCCGACCCTGCGAGTTACAATTGGTTGTTTGTGAAACCTCTTGGCTTTGTAGCTCTTGTTTTCCCCTTTTCAACAAACATAGTTTAACTTGGCTTGATTACAGAGTACACAGTAACATCGTTTTGCGGTTGGACTTCATACTGTTTTAGTAAAATGAACATTCAATCAGGACACATTTTTAGACGAAATGCCTTCCTTTGAAAGCGCTGGCGTGTAGACATCTCCAGCCAGCGCCATCGAGGTCCTCTAACATCAGAGGGGAGGACTGTCCAAAGTCTCAGCGCCATGTTTGTTTGTTGCCGATGCCCAGCTCCCTGTTTGATACACTCCTGGTGCATGTTTGCATTGTAACACAAGCCCATGTGTGTGATGACCCTCCCTGATCCCCCCACAGCAAGCGTGCGGACCCCGGGCCAGGAGATACACTCGGGGGGGGGCGGCCTGCTCGACCAAACCATAACAAAAAGGACCCGGCCCCTGGACGCAGAGTTCAGAGGTACCACACAGTCTGCACGGGGCACTCCTATCTAGATAGAAGGGCGGAGAGGGGGACCCACACATTCCCCTGAAATGAGCTTGCCCCAGGATGAAAGCCTGATTGTGAGCTCCCTGGGTGACCTCTGACCCCAGCTGTGTTTGTGAAAGGGTAAGGCCAGGTCCTGACTCCTCTGCCTCCGTGCCAGGTTCCCGGGGAGCCGGTCTGTGGGGGGGACCCGACCCTACCACTCTGCCCTGCAGTGCTTTGTATGTGTGTGTGTGTGTGTGTGTGTGTGTGTGTGTGGGGGGGGGGGTGGCAGATCTGACAGGACCGCTGACCCTTTGACCCCCAGGAGTATACAGGAAGTGACTCGAGGAGGGCGAGGGCACTCTTGGTTTTTCTTGATCGCCTCTTCTGACCAATCGGCGTAATATCTACGATAACGGTTATGCATATTCACCATGATCTGAACATTTGTTAAGATTCATTACATTATAGATACGTTGCATGAGGTGAACCCACAAAAGAAGAACGGATACTCTGTTAGCAGGTGTAGAAAGAAGCTGCCGAGATCTCTCTTCCAGTCTGGCACGAACGACCTCGGGACAACACTTAGACCATCTGATGGTCAACGCTAGGTCTTCTAGGGACTCTAAGAACCCTAGGGAGTCTGGGGCTCTAACCCTAATGCCTGATATCCACCCGGGGACGTACGCGCCGCGGAACGGCTGCGAACTCTGCCCTGCGTCAATCCCCACCGGGCGCGTAACGGCACTTACGGCAGCGTAGCGCGGCCTTGCGAGCCAGCCGTATTCATCCGAGATCACGAGATCAAGCGATTATCCTAAACCTAATGTACTCACTTTCCACTCCCAAAACGGCAATTAAATACCAGGCTTTGTCCTTTCTGACATTGTCCTAATGAAAAGGATGGTTTATTTTTATTTATTATTTTGTGTTGCTCCACTTCGACAATCAGTCTCTCGTCGTCCATGTTGCCGACCCTCTGAGCCCCTTTGATTGATTGACAGCTGACCTGGTGCCACCGGTCATGACGTGATGTTGATGTGAAGTTGTGATAGGCTACATGAGCTGAGCAATTGTGTTTTAGAGCGGATGCTCTATGGCTTTTACTTTTTCACTTCCTGCCCGGCTCGATCTGCTCTGTTGAAATTGACGCAGTTTAGAAACGGCTGGCGTCAAAAATAGAAGGGCTACAGAATGATAGCGCTGCGGCGCGGCGCTATCATTCCGTAGCCCTGCTACTGGATGCTCGCTGCTGAGGCGTTCCGCAGCGCGCCCGGTGGGGATGGACGGTTTCATTGATTAGAGTGGCAGCGATCAGCAGCGGTGACCGCGGCGCCTACGTCCCCGGTGGAAATCAGGCGTAACCCTAACGCTAGGGAATCTAGGGGCTCTATGGATGTTAGGAATTCTAGGGACGCTGTGGTCCCTAGGGACTCAAGGGACTATAGGGGCCCTAGGGACTCGTGGGGACTCTCCAGACTCTAGGGGCCCTAGGGACTCGTGGGGACTCTCCAGACTCTAGGGATGAGGACAGGGGCAGGTTCAACAGCTCAGGCCCAAAGAGCATGTGGATATCTCCGGCCTGCTGGCCTGTTGCTGGCCAGTTCCCCCATCCAGCCCAGACATAAAACAAGAATCCTGGGGCGACCAACCAGCTAACCTCTGCCCTCCCAAGCCTTGGGCTTTGCAGGATGCCAGAAAACAGACCCAAACATAGGCAATTACAAACAAACACAAATACCTCGGATTCAACTTTCACTTGAAGAGCTTGTGTGGTGACCCCCTCCTTACCCCGGTGGTGCCCCCACCTCGCCCCCTCTGGCCCAGTCACGCCTATTCCATCCCAGGCCCCCTCTCAGGAGAAAGGGTAATCCAATAGGAAGCTTGCCTTCGAGGTGTGTAAACAGGAAGATGTGAGCAGTGGAAGGGTCTGTACCTCTACCCTGTCCTCATCAGATGGTGTTTGGGCTCTGTTTTCTTACCTGCAGCCCCGCCACAGGTTGCGTATGAATTCCTGAGATGTCCTGTGCGTTTCAAATTCAGGTGTTATGTGCTGTGTTGTGTTGATGTATTACGAAAGTAAAGGTCGATTTCACATTGGACAATTACTATCAACATTGGATAATTACTACTATCAAATTCCTCTCAACCTACTGGAAATAGAGGGTGTAACCAGGTAGCTTCAGTTAGCCTTGTGTCCTAAGAAAGGTGTTTTGTGAACATACACTAAGTACATACATACTACTAGCTAATAGCCAACCCCCCTGCAAAAATAGAAACCAGATGAGATACACCAAACTTAACCGCTCCACCCACCTCCACTCACCTCCACCCAGCGCCACCCCCGTCTGGCTGGTGAGGCCGGCTGGCCGTCCCCCCCTTCCCCATTAGCTGCAGCAGAGGAGAGCAAGGTGACGCTGGGAGGTCATCCAGCGTTCATTGTGGCTCTCATAAACACCGTGAGCCTGGAATTACCTTCAGCCTGCCGGGCGTGGGACCCACAGCGTCTCACCAGAGAGAGAAAACGACGATGAATAACACCGCCCAACGACCGGAAAACTATCTCCACAGTCCCCGTACCAAACTACACTGTAGAGAGGTATCTGGACAACTGCTCAATGACACCTTGAGGTTTTTTACCCAAGCCCAAGTGTACATGTTTTACACAGTCTGGTTCTAAATCAGTCTCTTACCATCGCTCGCTCATTCCCTGGTTTCTCACGCTTGGGGTGATGAATTTATGTATGATAAAATACATCATGATGTATGTATGGTTTTCTTCATGTATTTTATTTTATTTCTTGTTGTTTTTAACACAGAGTTGATCTTGGAGGGAAAAAATATGGTTGGATGGTTTGGATTTGTTTTTTATGGGCATGCCGTAAAACCCTGCAGCCAACTTCCACACCTCAACATTTGGCTGGAACCACCTCACCTCAATCCACATTAGGAACAACATGATCCTACTACTATATTCTGTCACCATAAAATACAATTAAATAACTAATATTGCTGGTAATGTTTCTGCTACACCGTCCCACCTGCTCAATTAAGTTTTCCCTTCACTGTCGGCCCATTCTCAGACTCCCTCACAGTCCTTTTGTAATACCTTCGCCATGAAACACCGTCTGAATGCTAATATAAAGGACTCCATCTCACTGTTACTCTCTCTTTACTCACTGAGCAGCTGAGCCAGTCTCGAAGCACTGACAATACAGAGTCCCTTATGGAAAGCTTACATGATACGCCCATGTGTAACTCAGAGATCGTCCACTACCAAGTGACCCAAGAGGCACAAAGGTCGCCACCGAGGGACAAACAGAGCTGTACTCATTCCTGTAATTCTCTGGAATGTCCACATGGATACAAGAAAGAGCCTCTTTCACATGGACCCCTAATCAGAGTCATGCTATCTGCATTTCATTTCAGACAACACTTGTTGAACAACTGTCTTGTCTTCCTCCCAGCAAACACTGAGGATCGGTGTACTATTCACCCCTGCAGCATCACCACCAGACATTTTCCTTATTTCTCGTTTGTTTGTTCGTTTGGGACCTTCACTTTCTCTCTCTCCCACGCCACCCTCTAATTCTCTCTTTAAATAGGTACGGTCCCCTGCTCTTTTTTGGTAGGTGAAATGTGAGCCCTGAGATTGAAACGTTTGAGTTGCAGTCCCATCAGGAAAGGAAATTCACCAAATTGCTAATTGAATGGCCTCCCACACCTGCTCTCAGGTTTCTCCTGAAGATACCTTTTTTCAATCTGTGGCTGTGATGTAATTATCTCATTGCAGTCTCACACTTACAAGGTTTGCAAGATAGCAAGATTTGAAATAGGTTTTCCAAGGAGCTTTCATTTAATTTCTGAATGCTCTTATTTGTGATATAACTATCATTTGTGACGGCTGTGGTGCAGATGTTAGGTTTGATTTAATTCACTTCATTCATCTAATTGGAATCATTTTAGTAATTTGGTGTACATCATCCATCGAAAGACCCACAATAATTGTATAATTTGTGTTTTGTACAATTGTCTCAATACTGTTCATAAAGGTCATTCATGCCATAGATAATATTGGTAGAATCCAAGTTTGTCTTGGGAGACAATCATAATACACGATATCTTGTAAACCATATTTTTTTATTTTATTATTACACCCTTAGTGTCTGTTTTACAGACAAACAGCGTCATTCTGGCCTGAGTATGATTTGTAGGTGAAATGTGCTGAAATAATCGTCCCAGCGCTGCAGTCATCATCACATCTTCTCCCTGAAGCTTCCAACCGTTATTCCCCTTAAAACTCCAGAATTCGGATTCTTAATGGCTTCCCAGCAGCTCTGTTGCCTCACTTTTTCCCAGGCGATTCCCATGTTGCTACGGGTCACCCTGGCACTCGTCTTAAGGGTGTGCTGAAGCTTTAGCATCAAACGTTAAACACACATGGTGAATAGTGCACTTGTCGATGCACATTAGCCGAGATTATTCCCACAAAGGACGGGAGTGAGTGGCGAGAACGTCCTGACTTTTATCTCATCATTGGCTTAGGTTGGCATTTTTCTTTGTAAATGTCTGGTAAGAAATCATTCTGGTTCCGTTGGGTCGGTCAAACATTTCTTTATGGACTTCGAGCTTCTCAGGGGCTTTTGATGTATTCTTTTGAATGAGCAGAATTGAAATAATTTGTGAAACTATGACACTGAGTCATAGTTGAGCTATGCAGTATATTTCACTTTTGTCTAGTGTAATGCCAGTCGTGTCCTGCCAAATGTGCATGGGTCGGATCCGATTGGCAGTCAGAAAGTCTAGTGGGCCCATATGGGGGAGCAATCTGTCATTCGACTCCATATCTGTGCTCTGACCATTTGGCATAATTACACAATATTCTTAATTTCAATCATTTTTACATTAAGTTGTCTGTCATCCTGTCAGACCTTCCTACTTCAGAATCCACCAACACGTGATACACCTAAAAGAGATTGCTTCAAACATTCAAGGCCGTTGGACACAGAATAAGAGGCCCAGGGGGAATTTTAATGCCGCAAAATACATTTGTGTAAATCCAGACCATTTATGATATGGATTTACGTGTGTGTGTGTGTGTGTGTCAGTAATTGTGTCTGTATGTGTTGTCTGCGTGTGTACTTGAGCCCATTCTAAAGATAGTGACTCACATGGCGAACACGAGACTAGGCAGCACCACGCACTAAACCTGCGAGATGGGTGGTTCTTAATATCGCCAGTGCGGGTAAATTAGGGTGGTGGGGTCCGCAACATGGACCCTGGCCACATGCCCGCCGGGGCGCGTGATTTGGACTGAAAGGTAGCACCAGTGACGGATGGCCCCCAGACAAAGGGCTCAGTCACAGGCGGCCTTTTGCTTTACGCCTCAAACTCACGCGCACTGCCCTTCGATTGCTTATTGAATTACAACTAATCACTCAATTAAAGTCACATGGAGCAGCATGCATGGCCCATTTTTTTTCCTTTTTCAGAAGCCATGCCACTGGACCAGCGATAACGCTTGCTGTGTTATTGTCCGTGGGAAGCGTCCAAACACGATGTCCTTGCTGAGATTGAGTTTCGCCGGCTAGTCATTGATCAGGGTTGCACCTTGCATCAGAAACACTAAAGGTTAAAAAATTCTGACTGGGACTCAGAAAGAATAAACCCAGCCGTTCCTCCTCAGCCCGTGCCCCCCGTGAGGCCTTCTGTGTGAGGGGAGTCTGCCCGGTTTCTGTCTTTGTCCCGCCAATGTTCCTGTCAGTGTTCTGCCACGGTTCTGCTGGGGTCCTGCCATCCTCTCAGGGCCCTCGCGGGTCGTATGTTGGGGGATCGACGGTGGCCCGCAGCCCGCAGGGTGTTGAGAGGCAGCAGTGAGTGAAGAAGGAAATGGGATCTGACATGTTGACTCAGGGGTAAATCCCCCTGGACCTCTCAGAGGAGCTATTGGAGTTTAATCACCCCGCCGCTGCACTCTGTACTCTGTGGGGTATACCAGTGAGGCCGGGGCCCTGCGGGTGAGCCTCAGCACACTGTAGCCCAGCATCGCCTCCACGATCTATGGCCGAAGTCTACGTTGGCTCTGGTTTAGAGTCGCTCTCCAATACTCAGACGACGGCATGTGTTTTATTTTGCTTTTGTTTATTTCCTTTCTCATCGACATCCCGTTGGAATCAGCGGATTTCGTCAGCTTGATTAAAAGTGATTTTTTTTTTTGTTTAAATCCTTTTTATCTATTCTTTTTTTAGTGTTTGTGCGCAGTTTCCCAACGGGGCCAGGCCACTCGGTTCCATCCTGTGAGTCTGTTGTTGTTCCTCTCCCCGACAATAGCACCCTCTGTTATTCTGCAACGCACAGGAATGCACCCCAGCACATCGTCTATGGAAATTATCATAATTTTAAGTGAAACTGGGTCTGTTCTATTCTTTTCTGGGGTTTTTTTTCTCCATCAAACCAATACTCTTTCAAGACATACTGTAGCTGTTTGAGCTAGGGGGGTGGAGGATCTCGGGGGGGAGAGTGAGAGAGAGAGTGTGGGGGGGGGGGGGGGTAAGAGAGAGAGAGAGAGACACAGAGAGAGAGAGAGAGAGAGAGAGAGAGACAGAGAGAGAGAGACAGAGAGAACCACCACGGAGCGAAACGCGACTATCAAAGGGAAGAGCGCAGCTTTCATGTTGCGGACACTTTGATTGTGTTACAGATTGGTTCCAGGTGAGGACCGGGGGGGAAGCGGGGAGACCCCGGGCCAGAAGAGAAGTTGGTAAGCGGGGATGGCATCCCCAGGATTTAAGCATTACCGAGGGGCTCCAGGAGGGCAGGTGTAGAGAATGGAGAGGGATTGGGTCCTCTGTGTTGTGGTGGGTGGCAAAATGGTCTGGTTCTTAAACGCTCTCGGTGGGGATTTTCTGCGCTGTAGTTGTTTAGTGTGCAGATGCACGCCGTCCGTGCTCGGGTTCGACTCCTCTTGATGTCTCCGCGAGATGATGGTCGTTGATTATTCCGACAATTGTACAGTGCTGGAGCTGGCATGTGAAGATATTTCTTCCAACCTCCATTAAGTTGGGAGGAGCAACCCTCACATGACAACAAGGTGATCCGGCCCTTGAAGGGCTGCTACACTTTAACACCAGCAAAAAGTATCGTATTAGCCTTAGAATTTTTTAATCGATTTGAGAATTTTTTATAATATATAACATAACATAATGTTTACACTTACATTTTTATGAATAAAACGTCTCAGACAATTAAAAGTTCAAAATTATTATTATTTCTTTATTTTTCTCCCTTTACTTTGCTTCTTACTGCTGTGCTACTAAACATCTGTCTCTAGGTTAATTCATCATTTTTCCGGCCATACATTATGGACTGGCCTTCTTTTGTAGTGGGCCACAGTACAGGACAGTTATCTGTGTGTATCATCCCTGAATGCCTCCATGTGCCAGTGTGCCCGACGCAGCCTCTCTCTGCTGAGTGGAAGCAGGCATCGCTTGGGAAGTCCAATTAGAGACGGAAATCACAGAGAGCAAAACACTGCTTTTCGGAAGCAGGCATCACGGTCACTTACTTGCACATCTGCACTGCTTTGTTGGTGTATCTTTTAACATTAGCTCTCGTTGCTCCTCCAATAACTTAGACTCTTGAAAGACCTTATATGGTCAGCTTTTTTACGTTGTTCTGGTGGATTGATGGGTTGTCTAACTTTAGATCCATACTGGGAGGGTTTTGATGGGAGGCTGCTCAATGTTTGTGCAGTTTATGTTATGTTCCATATACCATGACGACATACATATATACTAGCACTGGGCGATATGGTGGGTCAGAAAACATCCATTCATCATTGAGGAATCAATCACTGAATTATACAGGCCAACATACGTCATTATTTGCAGAATATGAGGAATCACCAGTGACGGTACAAATGAGTGTAAAACGGACAGGGATATTGCATCTCCCCTCTTAAGTCCAGACGAATACTCGCCTTTGGCGTCTAAGACTGTATTCGCTCCCTCATAGTCATTCCTTACCCGCTGGAATGTTTTCTTGTGTCGTGTAACTTCATTTGTTCACCCTCCGTTCAACCGCGGACGTCCATTCATCTCCTGTGTTCAGCCATGTAAAACAATAAGTGTGTGGTTTTAGTCCAGGGCCCCTTGAAAGCCCACAACTTCAGTGGTCCATACTATGTGGTCTTGATGTGCAGCGTGACATACAGAGAGAAGAAGAAGAGGAAGGGTAAGTGGAAGAAGAAGAAGAGGTAGAAAAATAAGAGGAAGAAGAAGTAGAAGAAGAGGTAGAAGAGGAAGAAGAAGAAGAAGGGAAAAGAGGAGGAAGAAGGAGTAGAAGAAGAGGTAGAAGAGGAAGAAGAAGAGAAAAAGGAAGAGGAGGAAGAAGAAGAAGAGATGGAAAAAGAGGATGAAGAAGAGATAAAAAAGAGGAAGAAGTAGAAGCGATAGAAAAAGAAGAAGAAGTAGAAGAGATAGAAGAAATAGAGGAAGTAGAGGTAGAAGAGATAGAAAAAGAGGTAGAAGAAAAAGGAAGAGGACGAGATTGAAGAAGAGGAAGAGGAAGAAGAAGAGATAGAAAAAGAGGAAGAAGAAGAAGAATAGATAGAAAAAGAGGAGGCAGAGATAGAAAAAGAGGTAGAAGAGGGAGAAGAAGAGGCATTGTTACCATTTGCCCCTCTCTGGGTCAAAGGTGGGTCCCTATAGGGAGTCACCGAGCAGGGAACGTAATCCCAGTGTGAGCAGGTCTTGGGGGCTGGGCCGGTCGACGCAGTGCACGCTTGGTTCATCAGGAGCCAGGAACACTGCTCAGCATATGGGCCTCATTTACACAGGGTGGGGGGGGGGGAAGAATGACTTATGGCCCAAGAAACATATGTAAAATAGATTTAAAATAGATTTACTGCACTTGAATCACAGATTTTGGTAGTTTATTCTCGGTCAATTTTGATTGACTTGGTTCCAGAATCAGACATGTCAATCTATCTCAGATCACATGGAGTGTGAAAGGGGATTGACACCTTTGTGTGTGTGTGTGTGTGTGTGTGTGTGTGTGTGTGTGTGTGTGTGTGTGTGTGTGTGTGTGTGTGTGTGTGTGTGTGTGTGTGTGTGTGTGTGTGTGTGTGTGCGTTCATGTGTGTGTGCGTGTGTGCGCTTGTGTATTCTCGTGTTTGTATTTGCATTCATTTGTGTGTGATTGTGTGCGTGTCCGTGTGCGTTTTTATTTGTGTGTGCGTGAACACGGGTGTGCATTCGTGTGTGTGTGTGTGTGTGTGTGTGTGTGTGTGCCTGTGTGTGAGAAAGACACGAAAGAGAATAGAGAGGAAAGAGCGACAGACTTCCTGCACACATCCGTGCACATGGTCGGCAGAACCACGGCAGGGAGCGCGACTCAAAGTAATAGAAAGAGTTGAGGGCAACAGCAGAAAAAGGGGGAGAGAGGGAGAGTGACCGAGCAGGGGTTGGGCACAGATGGCATCAAAACAACAATCGTAGCATCTCCATAGTGCGAGAGACGCAGAGGTTCAAGCAGGGATGTGACGTTTTGCATCGGGCCCTCCGTGGACTCCTATAAATCCCGGGCTCTTATATTCAACTTAGCCGGAATAACGCTCACCAGCCACAGAGAGGATACACGCCTGTTAACCCACCCCCCCTACACACACACACACACACACACACACACACACACACACACACACACACACACACACGCACACGCACACACGCACACACGCACGCACACCTCGCCTACCACCACCCCACCTCCGGCCCCCACCTCACCTTCTCCCTGACCTACACGTGGCTCCCCCTGTACCCCCCTCCCCCCTCTCCTCCCCCCACCACCCCTCACCCCTCAACCCAGACCGTTGGGCACGATGTGAACCCGGCTATCGGGGGGGAGAATCTGAGCAGGAATGCAGGCCCCTGACAGACACATCTCGCCGGACCCAGGAGGTAGTATGTTCCCCATTAGGGCTCTTCATCTGATAAAGTGTGAGTGCAAGTGAGAAGGCGGAGGGGCGCCCGTGATCAATACCCGACGGCTCACTTCATCAGAACGGGGGGGGGGGGCAGGCGTTCACTGACGTTGACATCGCCGTGCATTGATGAATCACCGTCGACGCTGCTGCGCTTCCTCTCCAGCTCCACCGCCGTGTCTTGCCGTGCGCCAGGGTCGGGGCTTGAACTGCACCGCCATCAGGAAAGCGCGGTTCGTCGCAGGAAAGCGTGTCCTCTGTATCTGCCTTTCTGTCTGCTCCACATGCTGCACAGCGCTATGTTCTTCTCACGAGTGGACCTGATGTCAAAGCCATGTCGTTGGAGGGGAATCGCCATCTGCTGTCCAACGCTGAACACTGCAGCACAGACCAAGTGGCGGCACACTGGGGGGGGTGGGGGGCCGGGGGGGGGGGGGCGGCGTAGGGGGGGGGATGGGGGGCTGTGTAAGTTCAGGACGGTGGGGGGGCTTGATAAAAACAAGCTGCTCTCCGTTTCGCGGTTTTTATCCCCCGAAAAGTCTCCTCGGTTTCCATGAGCACAGCTGAATGTTTTTAGAGGTTCTTACCCCCGCACGGGACACGCTGGGACACTCGGGGGCACTGGAGACGAAGCAGGCCCCCCTCTCCTGAAGACAGTACCCCGCACTACACTCCGGGCCTTGTGTGCAGCTGGTGGGGGATGACACGAGAGGCGCAGGGCTTTGCCGGGTCTCTAGCTGGGGATGCTTTGAGAGCTGAGGGTCGTGGGTCTGGCCTGACTCAGGGGCCAGGAGGAAGCCAACGCCAACCGAACTGGCCGGGGATCACAGGTAGCGGGGCCGGCCCGACGCGACGGGCGTTGTTTCGAGGCAGCGCCGTGTGTTTTGTTTTTATACGGGGATGTCACGAGACGACGCCTTTCTGGTTTCTCCTGAAGTAACCGTACTCGGTGAACTCTGTGAACTGCTCCTTCTGCTTCCTAACTCTCGTTAGATCTAAACAGAGAAAACAAGTGCGCTGGGGTTAACGGTGATCCGTGCTTTGCGTGTGCTTTTGTTGCAGACGGTGTACTGGTAGAATGCTGGAGGTTTTTTAAGTGGTGTGCATTCTGTGGATGGCAGTGTCAGGACAGTAGACCAGTTTGTTCCTGTAGCGAGGAGCCTACAGGGTTCCTTGGGTTGACTCATGCTGTGTTGCTGCTGTTCCTCAACGTTGAGACCTCCAGGAAGGCCGGTCCCACCGACATTACTCGTAGCCTATGCATCCCGACTCATGTGGGGAAAAACAGATTCGTTTTCACATTAGGATCCTGCTCTCGGTGTGGGTGGGTTTTTCCTCTGGTCCAATCTGTGTTCTTTCGATCCCGTGCCGTCCTTCAATAAATGCCAGCTCTGAGAATACATCATCCCAGGGCCCCTTGTCCCTCCTATGGTGCCATCCAAACTGTTCCACAATTAGCTCCTTAACTACTAATAACACCAGTTAACACCGTATCTCTCTCTTACCCACGGTTCCTGTTCAAGCAGCCTGTTCGTCGGAACTCTGTGGCTCGCACACAACGCGGTGTCCATGGACTCGATTAGGCTCGTAAAGATAACCGGGGATGGCAGTCTCTTGACGGATGGCACTGGCCGAGCTGCGTGCCTCGCGGCCGCTCAGAGTGATCTGACAGCTGGCAGGCACGGAGACAGGAGCGTAACCACCCTGATGGGTACCAGCTTGCACAGACAGCCGGTAACCAGAACATTCTTCAGACGTTGCATGTTGCAATGGAGTCACATCATCGCCTCATTAGGGCCCCAACGTCGTCTTCCCAGAAGTGTGCGTGCTTGAAAACAAATTTGGAACAAAATAAATTGTAGGCCTACCCCTTGATTATGTTGTGTGATAAATTCGACGGGTTTGGATGTAGGCGCGCACGTCATGCTTGGCTACTGTTGTCAGTTGGCATTTTAATGGCATTTTAAAGTTCTGACGACCTCTTCTGGCGGAACTATGTACATGCATGTACAGGTCTTAATGTACGAGACCTGACAATAATTGTTTTTCACATTATCTTTTCTCGATATAGGCAACCCCATTGTCGTCGAAGCTGTAGGCTATGTGAAATATAAATGAACGTGTTGGGATGACAAAAAGACACATGTGTACTTTTATTTGTTCTATTTCTTATAACAAATCACAGATTATTTATCCAAAATGTATTGGCACGTGTAAATCTGTTTTGATTACAAAAAACATTATATGAATAACATTGATATTGCAATTATTCCCTAGGTCAATAGAGAGCATCAACCAGTTTAACCTGGCAATATAATACAATCATTCCGATTTTATTATAAATATATCAAAACCCCTTTTTGTAATTTCATCCTGATTCCACAAGAAGTGATTTTTGTAACAGTGTTTGACTATTGCAATAATCGATGGATTAATTGTATTTATCCACTCTACATTTCTAGTCTCTGCAAATATGATTTATTGCATCTTGATTGTTCTCTGGTACTCTGTGCTGGTATGCCCTTCCATCGTCTACACATACTGCAGAACAGTCCAGTCATAGCTAGACGTAATCATTCCACGCGTAGAAAAGATGCATTACATGGTGGACTTATCAGCGTAACAATCGGTATAAAAATGTTGACTTTGACGTCAACCAAAGGGAAGGAAAGGATAATGTCACCATCTTGTGGATAAATAAATCTCCTCTGAGTCTGACTCTAGACCATGCTATGACTGTTGTGTTTGGTCCATTCGAAAATATCCTGCTCGCACACAATGTCCGAGTTGATGAGCAGGTAGCGGTCGCCCACGCAGAAGTGCTTCTGACAGGCGGCACACTTGAAGCACTCCAGGTGGTACACCTTGTCGCGTACACGCATGGTCATCTCAAACGCCCGGATCCTTTTCTCGCAGGATGCGCACAGGCCGTCCTGACCGAAAAGCCTGTTGTGGATACAGGAAAGATACGTTTATTTGGTTTGTGAAAGAGAAACACTACACAGCCAACACTTTCGTTTGATCTTCCGCTTCTGGAACTACACGTGAGCCCTCTGCTGGTGTAATAAAGACATGTGTTTGCATACACAACGTTTTGCACATCTGGAGAGTGGATGAACAAGAGTTCATAGGGAATCTACCACTGATTTGTGATAGCATCCAAATCCAAAATGATTTCTACACATACAGGTGTTACATTTTATGATGATTTCTAATAGGATTAGTAGTGCAATATGCGACTCATAATAGTATTCACCTTCAATTCATTTTCTACTATTTCTATTTTACTTTTCTTTCTTTTTTACATGTAACTGGTGCCACAATGCATGGATTACTGATGTACTATTTGGTCCTTTGCAGCTTTAAAACAACTTCCAGTGAATACAGCTACCAGTCATCAAGAAGCAGGCATACAGTTAGGTCTCTTTCTCAAGGATACCTACAGGTACATTACCCAGGTACCCTTTTGTCTGGGAGGTATATAGCCTACAGTCATATACCCGCCTGATTTCATGGACATGGTTAAGCTTCACATTTTATGGGTCAATGTACAGAACCGTCAGACTCGGCAATGATCAATTCTTGATTATCGGTGACATTGGCACAACAAATGTGTGGTCATGAACCAGAAAGTTATAATATATAATATAATATACTATATAATTATTTATGTACTTATTAATATTTGTATTGTTGCATCGAATAGCTAATCAGGATCACTGCAGGGCCCACATCAATGATCCTGTTCAACATTGTGTCCCCTCCCCCCCCTCCTCCGCAGGGAGCCCGTGGACGAGAGACCCTTAAGGCCGATATATGCTCTGTTTTAGACGTAACGCGTAAGCACGTAAGATACATAACCCCCCCTTGCGCGGTAAAATATCCCCCCTTACGTGCTTAAGTGCGTCGCCCAAAATTCCTGACTATGCGACTAAAATACTACGGCCCTACGCAGCTCGCAAAGACTGTGATTGGCCAGCCAACCACATCCTTTCAGGAGTCTCACATTTCCGGTTGTTCAGAGTGTGGAAAAAGACCGCTAACCTAAACTTAGCTACTGCTACTCTCGTCGAAAATACTGGAAGTGCATAAATATAAACAAGCCAGCGATTTCCACTTCCACGCCCACAGATTTGTTCGTTGCTCCCCCTACTGTTCTGGCGGAGAATCCCCTTGCAACACGCGCAATCCTTAAGGAACCGTAAATCAAAACTTGTCTAAAACAAGTCCCTTGTGTAAATTACGTGCTTACGTCTCTGCGTCTAAAACGACCCTAAATCGGCCTTTAGAGTAGGACCTCTGGGGGGGGGGGGTGACAGCTTAGAGCCGGGGCCGAACACCAAGAACCCCATGGGCGAAAATCACACCTTCTTCCCTGTTTCTTGAAGTAGATGTTCGACCGAAAACAAACAGCAGCTGGATAAAGCTTTCAATATCTGTTTTCTGACAGTGGAGAGTCTACACGGTGTGTACTACACAAACATGAAGCGGAACAAAGACAAACAATTAGGGTATTTAGCAGACGCTTTTATCCAAAGTGACTTACATCGGTCAACACACACATTGACACACCGACGGCAGAGTCAACCATGCAAGGCGACAGCCAGCTCGTCGGGAGCAGTTAGGGTTAAGAGTCTTGCTCAGGGACACATCAACACACAGCTAGGAGGAGCAGCTAGGAGGAGCTGGGGATCAAACTAGCAACCTATCGGTTACCAGACAACTGCTCTACCTCTTGAGCTAAGCCGACCCCACAAACGCCACGTTCACCCGAATTTGACCTCGTCTCCCTCCAGACTTCAGACGCAAACCTAAACCCCCGATCCAGGAGACTAGCCTGGGGCTCACCTGAGGTAGTCCCTCCGACACAGCTTCCTCCCCAGCTTGTAGTACAGCCGGCGGCCCACCTCGCCCAGCCGGCAGCCGCACAGGTCGCAGCTCAGGCAGTCCTCGTGCCAGTACTGCTCGATGGCCTTCAGGAAGAAGCGGTCGCCGATGCTCTGCTGACAGCCGCCGCAGGTGAGCAGCGACGGCGGCATCTGGAGGACCTCGTCCACGGGCTCCCTACGGAGGAGGGGGAGGGGGGGGCACAATGTTGAACAGGATCATTGAAGTGGGCCCCGCAGTGATCCTGATTAGCTATTCGATGCAACAATACAAATATTGAAGTATAACAATAATTATATGGTATATTATATATTATATCTTTAATTTATATGTAACTTTTTAAGGGACTCTGAGTAGCTATAGGATGCTGCAGTGGCCTCATACTCCAAGAAGGAGAAATTCAGAAGCTATTATAGTCCAATTCATGGGTATTATACGATAGCTAAGCCTACACACTTTACATGTAGCAGACTCGATTAAGCAATAAAGGGATAGAAAACAGTGGACCACGTTCTGGTTCATGACCACACATTTCTGGTGCCAATGTGTCAATGTCAAAGTTAATCAGGAATTTATCATCACCGAGGCTGACGGTTCTGTACATTGGCCCAAATAATGTCAAGCTTAACCATGTTCATGAAATCAAGTTCTCCAAATTTTGTAGAATAACCATCATGCTTGATATAGTTATGCCTTAGTAACAAGTTGGCTAAAGTTGGTATCTGTAGTAAACGACCACTTGAGGGAACCATTTCCTCATGTTCAGTTAAGCACTGGCTTTAGCTCTCAGAGATCTCTCAGACAAAGGCTAGAAGATAATAGGCCTGCAAACAAAAAATATATATATATTTGCAAGGCAAATGCAAAGCAAATTAAATATTTGCCAATGGCTTACTTCCATCCTCAGTTCCCATGTCCCTTATTTTTAAGTCAAATGTTGGAAACTTTATGCATTGCCTGAAATGATACTTGATGTGGGTAAAAACAAAATAGTTTTTAATGCCTTGCAATTGTGCTTGGCACTTGTTTTTATGAACATATTTACTGTACCGACAGCGATATATTGTTTCTCTTGTTCTGACAGATACACTTATTATAAGTCGCTTTGGATAAAAGCATCTGCTAAATGCTGCTGCAATAAACCTGCAGCAGCCCTGTTCTCATGAAATGCATGCATGGCAAAAGACGTTGTGGCCCAGAACAGAATAGGCCTACTTACTCATTTGCTTCCATCGTCTTTCTCTCTATCGTGGATGACATTGTTCCAGAATGAAACAAAAAACAAACTATCCGATTTTGATGAAGCGCACGTTTCAGATTCCAACAGTCAACTCTTATCTTCGGGGTGTGAGTGCTCAGTGGGGGGGGGGGGGGGGGGGCGGCGGACTGAGACGTCCCACGACCGTCACCGCACCTGTTCAAACGCCAGCTAAACGCAACTTCACCCTGTGTCAGTCGTCAAATAATATTATTTCATTGAGTGCCCCGGGTGGACCGTGTCACAGCACAAGGTTAAACTTGGTCGGCTGTGATGCCAAACGGATGACGGAGGTCGTTTCCCGAGCCAATAAAGCGTGATCACTTGAACCATCCAAGTGGAGCCTAATATTATATCCAACAGCGACTTTAAAACTATGTTGATCCTTCACGTCCATTTAATCCGATTAAAAAAGACCACATGCGTAGACCGAATATTTTCAGGGCGTCTCTGTCTTCCCCCAACCCAGTTGCCGGCAGAAGGGCTCGTCCAATTTAAGAGACGATCGCCGTTATTGTGCAGCATCGCGTTTAAATACATACACCCCCCCTTTGGCCCCTGCTTTCGTTTCCCTCTTCCTGCTCACGACTGTTTGACAATGGGAGGAAATTGTTCTTAAAGCGACAGATAACGACAAGCGGGGTGCACGACTCGCTCGTTCACGCGAGTGAACTCGAGTCGTGAGCAGAACGCATCGGGCTGGCATTGTGCTCTAACATGTGGTTAACACAGGATTAAAATGGGCATTTCAGATGTCTTTTCTTGACCCTGACACTTAGATTATAGGCTACAAGAGACGGAAAAAGTCTTTATATTTGTAACATGTACCCTTATTGGTTAAATGACAAATGAACTGAAGACAATATCATTCGGGGGGGAAATCATAAAGGAAGCGTAGGCCTGAACCTCATTGTATTAAACTTGTATAAACAACAACTCTAAGCAGTTTGTACCGGTCCTATTATCACGGGCCAGGAGCCTTGTGGCTGCATGTCGGAGGGAAGTCCAGCCACAGCCGTTGGTCGGTGCGAGCAGATAAAGCTCTCCCCCCCGCCCCCCTCCCCATCCACACTACCACCGCTCTCCTCAGCCAGAGGAAGGTTGCAGCCAAACGTGTGAGGCGCAGTGCACCCTCATCTGCTGTAGGATGCAGTGGCCTTATATCGGCTACTTCTATAAGGAGAAAGTCAGAAGCTATTATGGTCCAACTCATGGTAATGATACGACAGCTAAATATAAGATGTGATTGGAGATGTAGGATTATCTTGTATGTTGTTGCTTTATTTTGGACAGTGCATGACCGAAGTATGTGCATCACACCTGCCTTGATGAACTATCTGTGTGTTGTTTTAACCGGCTAAATCTATGGTGTCTTCTTATCCTTCAACTACGCTCTGCGCTGCTGAACACAAGGACACACTCAAGTTAAACCAAAGCTTTTGAATGTTAAATGTAAATCAGCCTGCAGTCAGAATGATTCTGATGCCTGTTCACCCCCCCCCCCCCCCCCCCCCCACACACACTTCCTGGGGCTGACAAGGACGGCCCAAAGGATGTGCAGAATGCCAACAGATGCAGCTTTCCTGGAGGCTGGTGGGGAGAGGGTGTGTGTGTGTGTGTGTGTGTGTGTGTGTGTGTGTGTGTGTGTGTGTGTGTGTGTGTGTGTGTGTGTGTGTGTGTGTGTGTGTGTGTGTGTGTGTGATTCTGTCATGATGACACCACACTCATGGCTCTCCAGATAGGCAGGCAGGCTCCAGATGGTTGTGTGAGATAGGAGCAACCACACATATAGCCCGCCATAAAGAATAAACGCCACCCTCTAGCCATCAGATGGGAACGCTCACTCTCTAAATGTCAGAGGAGCTGGGAACGTATGGGGTGGACATGGCGAGACACCTTCTCTCCCAAGAGGAAGAGAAAGAGGAAAATATGGAATGTGTCGTGTCATTATAACCACATCCATAACTTGTGAGTGTACAGGGTTCCGTTTTGAACATCGTTTTTTAAATATAGTCCATGAAGGGTTTTATTCATGTGGCCAGATTGAACATGGAGTTTGGGAATACAAGCAGTCTGAATGCTGGACAATCTCTCTGGAAGTTTGTGTCACTTACATTATGTAGGGTTTCCTGATTTATAGAGCATTTAGGGTGCTCTGGAGTTTAAAAGCGAAATGGAAAAGGTTGGTTTAAACCATTGTGTTTGTTCATAATCCAATCCAATGGGTTGGTCAAATAAATTCTCATGACACAATAAAAACACAATGGGCCTTATTGTTATTGTCAGCTCAGGATATGTCACTGAATATTCCAAATGCTACAATATCATTAAAACAAAGCTGTGAGACAAGCCAGGAAGTAGAGCCAAATAGGGTCGAGGGATGGAGGTTCAGAGGTCAACGGAGCCCTACCCAGGCCTTGTTAGAGAGTTGTTTTCTGGGTGAACTGCAGCAGTCGGAGGAAATGAGTCACTTATGCAAAAAGCAAGAGCTTCATTGGCCCGTGTGCATCTGAGCCTTATCAGTATTAGTGCGAAAAGAAAACACACTATCGATAGACGAGTGCAATCAGAGAGGCCTATCGCCACGCCTACGGCTTCCTGTGTTTTACAATCATATGGCCTTATAAGGTGCCTCTACACTCTTTTTTATTTCCCTTGGACTGCATTTGACAGGAAAAATATTTGGTTGTTTTAATCTTTGTTTCTCCAAGTCAATATTAAAAAGAGAAAGTGATCAAAATGTAGAGAGAGAGAGAGAGAGAGAGAGAGAGAGAGAGAGAGAGAGAGAGAGAGAGAGAGAGAGAGAGAGAGAGAGAGAGAGAGAGAGAGAGAGAGAGAGAGAGAGAGAGAGGGAGGGAGGGAGGGAGGGAGGGAGGGAGGGAGGGAGAGAGAGACAGAGGTCATGCAATTAACATGAGCCATTGTTTGCATGATGAACCTGAGTCATTGTTTGTGTTATAAATCATTTGCATCAAGGTCATGTCCCTATGTTTTTTTGGAGACGTGTGTACGGCTTTAGCATTTTTTTTTATATTCGAGTTTTACTGCCCTCTGCTGACGAAAATTATAGCTTTTATGCAGCTGGAAATTCTACACACATTCTACTGAGAAAAAGGAACATCCTTATTAAATGTTTGATTTCTTATAAAATTGTAATATTGTGAACATTTATTCGAGTATTTTAGTCTTTTTTTTTTTACTAAATGCAGATCTGCGTGGAGACACAATGTTCTGAAAGCTCTAACCTTTATCTAAAGACAAACCTATTTGCAACCATGGACGTAGAGAACCTGCTGACAACATACAACTATAGATATAAAGATTTAAAGTTGGATCCACTTGAAGCACTCCCATCCACTTATAGATGCATCTATAGATAATTAGATATCATCAATATCAACATATTGCTTTTTATGACGTTTCGGGTTTGTACATTTCTGACTATTAGGGCTTTGATATGTACGAGACCATTTTTTTTTTATCACAGCTAACCTATTTTAAATCCATGCACAAATGTCTCCCATAAATATCAGCAATAAATGCTAATGATTTTGCAGATTTTCTGCCAAGTGACTCGACCTTAACTCGCCGGTGCACAAACACTGAACGAACAATTTGATTGTTATTTTGTACGGATAAAATATTCAGCAATAACCTTATCCAAAGATTTTTTAATTCGAGAAAAATACAAAATGTAATTAATGATGTGTATGATGTATTTCGAGCGGTTCTTTTTTGTAAGGCACACACCCGACACCTCAAAGCGGACCCTCGTCTTTATAAAGAGTTTCTTCGCTTTCCGAACCGTCTCAGTTGTCGGTGAGGCCGGCGGGGCGGATCCCACACTAGAGAAAATATAACAATAAAGCAACACATCTATTCTTCTTGCCTTATCTGTGTACTGCTTTAACACCTTGCCCCCTGTGGATATAGGATATAAAGGTGGGTACAATTAGGATCCTATGCCTAGGATAGCTCGCCGGGTTGCAGCTAGCCCACGCTGTTATTTTGGCTCAAGCTAACCATAGCTTTGCAGAAAGATGCTTTGTCAAGGGGCAGTGCTAACTGTGCTAGCCGCATCCACGACAGTGCGGCCAAGGCCATTATACCAACCTACTGTGATTACAGGCTATTATATGTAGTGGAGTTTGGCTTTGTCTTCGGCTGTACCTTACTGACAGGATGTTGTTTGGCTGGCAGTAGCAACCATTACCCGCGCTGGGAATTCTGTATGCATATTGTCAGGCTGCTGGATTAAATTGGTACTAACATGGCAATTTGCATGCTGAATTAACAATGAATGACTATTTATGATCAATCTATTTGATTTGATTCCCAGTTATTGTTCTATTCAATTGTCATATTCCCGCTATCTCATATGCTTTTCCATTACACTTGCATCTTTCGTAGATGCCCTCAGCAATGATTGGGAACAGGACAGTTCAGGCTGCGAGCCCAGATGTGGGATCCGCTCCAGCATCATTGGGCCAAATCTCACTAGCGGGACAGTCGGAGGTTTTGAAACAGGTGCTGTGTGTCATTGAGAAGAAGGTCCGCAACATGGAGAAGAAAAAGGTGAATGACATCCTCCTGCCCTGTTTTTGTTGTTGCTTCACAGACTTTTAATGTATTGCCTCGTATTTCTGTTATAGTCCTTCAATATTCGTTTTCTATTCCCACTATCATACTTAATCCATGCTGAGCTATTGCTGTTTATGTAAATTTCATTATATTATTTTTGACTGTTACAGGGCAAGTTGGATGATTATGAAGCAAAGAAAAATAAAGGGGAGCGTCTGAACCAGGACCAGCTGGTGAGTCGATGAACCATCTAACAAATTAATTGTAAGTCCATTTAATTATTAACTCCAGGTCGTGCTTTCTCTAATTTCCCCTCTGTTCTTTTATAGGACGCTCTCACCAAGTACCAGGAAATCGTCAATAACCTGGAGTTTGCCCGAGAGCTGCAGAAGGGCTTCGTCACGCTGGGGCAAGACGTAAGCATCAGCACTAGTTATCCCTACTGAGTGGTGTTCCATTGTGTTTTGTTCCTGTTATAATTAAACTGGACCTCACCACCTTCATCATCATCCTCATCACCCCCATCCTCCTCCTCATCACCATCATCACTCATCTTCATCATCATCATCATCATCACTCATCACCACCACCACCAGATCCAGAAGGCTGTGAAGAAGACGGTCCGGCGGGAGCAGCTGCAGCGTGAGGAGGTGGAGCAGAAGAGGCTGAAGAACGTTCTGGAGCTGCAGTACCTCCTGGACCGGCTTGGGGACGACTCGGTCCGTCAGGAGCTGAGGCAGGGGGTCGGGGGCTCTCCACTACTCACAGACGCGGACCTCAGCGCCCTGGACGAGTTCTACAAGCTGGTCGGGCCGGACCGGGACCAGAACGTCAGGTGGGTTCAGGGGTGTTGTGTCTAGGGTTGGCTCTTGCAAAGTAACTGGCTTTATTGTGGTGGATATGGTTTGTTAACGTTTATGTTGTCTGATTTTATGCAGGTTGGCTGACCAGTATGAGGACGCATCTACGCACCTCTGGGACTTAATGGAAGGGCGGGACAAGGCTGTGGTCGGAACAACATGTAAGTACATGTAAATTCCATTCTTAAGGGGAGCTGAGCTGTATGTTGTGAAATGTTATTGCTGCTGCATAACTGCTGTCTATATAGTAGTTTGACCTGAAGCTTGGCAAATGTTGCGTTAAATCTATGGAATCCATGCCAGATTTGGTCAAACAGAAATAAAAGGAAGAAATCGACATCCAAAATTCAATACCTAAAGAGTGTACTTTCGGCTATAAATACATTCTGGTATCACTTCCGCATCTCACTCTTCCTTCCATATCTGTCCACCATTTTATTCCATATGGAAAGAAAAATCAATGCGCAGTACCACTTGCTGATCACTGGCGCTCAACCGCAGCGTCAGCCTGGGCGTTTGGGATGATGTATTCACTGCCACCTGTGCTTGCTCACTACTAAATCAGCCCACTGCTCAGCCTGTTAACTATGTATAGTAACTAGGGATGGGCATAATTAATCGATGCTCGATAATTGATCGTTAAGAAATGCGTCGATCAATTTATATTGTTATCGATTAAAAGGACGTTGTGTTGCATACTGTGAGTCTTGAAGCATTTAATTTAATATAACCCTGCCGACTGGTGGAAAGTGAATGGAAGAAGGTTCCCCAGGCTGTCAAAGTTAGCGCGACAATACCTCTGCATCCCCGCAACTTCGGTCCCGTCAGAGCGGGTGTTTTCTGCTGCTGGACTGACAGTTACAAGGCTGCGTTCGCGTCTGACCCCCGAGCATGTTAACATGCTTATATTCCTAAACAAAAATATGTAGGCTGGAGTTACTGTATGCTATGGACAACAGTCACCACCGTATGTGAGTCGCTCTTTTCTTTCTTAATGTGTTGACTCTCGCTCCGCTTGGTGCCTCTTGGAGTCGTTACATTTTGCCAAAACTGTGATATTTTAGCAACAAGTCCAGCCTTATACATGTTCAATAAGGTATTGCTTTTAGATAGACTAGTTCATGCAATTGTTTGTAAATGGGTGGCTCATCTTTTTGTTGCGAGCCTTTTCCGCGCGCCGGCTGCAGGCATTATATGTCGGCCTTTCCCCCCCCTTTTTTTTCATAACAGTTATACAGTTTAATGCCCACTTTTAGCCTACTGCCTTTGTTTGATTATTGTTGTCCGATAAGTTCGCTACTTATAATTGGAATAGGCTACAGATTTAGTCTTGTTGAATCGTTTCCAAACCTTTAAGAGCGCCTGTAGGCGCATTGTTCGGACTTTACGAGCGCCGCATAGGCCTATAACCTATAATGCCTGTATTTATTATTTTAAAACTGTTAAACAGTTGTAGGTCTTCAAGTTAACTGTATTGTATTAATTTTGGCCCATACATTATTGTTGGAATAAAGATTTCATTGATAAAAACATTAGAAAAAAAACATAGAAAAAAGTTAATGATTAATCGATAATTGATCGATAACTCTAGCGATGCTCGATCAAGAAAATTTCTTCAAATGCCCATCCCTAATAGTAACGTGAATCGGCAAGGAATATACAACACGATATTATAGTGCGGATACGATTCTTTTTAATTTTGCATTGTTTAACCTGGTCCTTCCGTGTCCGACTTTGTTAATTAATGAACGTTTCTGAACAGAACGTGGTTGCTGCATTTTGAATATCGCGTAACGTAATTTGATTTTTGAGCCAAGCGGTCGTTACAGAATCGCACCCCTACTATCAGAGATAACCCCCCGGTTGGTGTTGTATTGTTCAGGAAATATGTGCATGGCATTGAGGTGTGGATTATTGGCCCCGGGGCTATTGGAGTGCTGCATTTTCAACAGTCTGGCATTGTACTTGCACATAAACTGCTGCAGTCGGCTCGGGTCCTGTGGGCTTATTCTGGCCCGGCAGTGAGGCAGGGTGCCAGGTGCCCCGTCGCCTGTAACACCACCGGCCAGGTCTCAGTAGCATGGAACGACCTTAGTGACCCATTTTCCACTCCCCCCTGCATGGAGATCTGCGTTGATGGGTCGTTGGCTAAGAGGAAGTTTAGTGCTGTGTTGCTTCAAGCGTCACAAATTAAATAGTGTGTGTGGATGGATGTGGTTGGATGCCTTGCAGCAGCTGCATCCATCCTATGCAACAATGATTAATTTCAAGTCTTGATGTAGAATCATTAGTGTTTCATGAAAGCCAGCTTTGATGGGTATTGCAATAAATAACTGATCTGCGGTGTGTAGGACCCATGTGCTGAGGAAAATCTCTGCTGGCAGTAACTTGAGCAACATCATACTTGATGTTGTGTCATTACTTGCCAACACAAACCAGCCACCATGTTGTGCACAGAATGTCTGAACTCAAGTTCCTATTGGTGTTGCAACGTTGTGGACGATTTTACACCAGTTGATGGAAACTTAGTTTCCGGTTTATTCAGGTTTAAGTGGCTGTGCATGTTTGTGCTGTATTTGGTCTTGAGACTGAAGAGGAAGTTGTTAAAAAAAAAAAAAGAGCTGTTGTTATTTTTTTTTGTCTCCTTACAGAGGGGAGGAGACTGTCTCGAACTTACTGCCGGACAGAATAAATAATTTCAAGCTTTGAATAATCGTTAGGTTTTCTGAATTAGTATTTAGATATTAAATAAAAATATAGTACATTTGCAGTGCATATCTTTCCCAGTCTGAAATGGAGCCAGCCGAGACCACTACTACAGAATGACGATTTTATCAACTGATCCTCTTTTTTCCTTTTTAAAGTGGTTCAATTAGTTTAAACATGTTATTGGAAAATTTGTTTTCAACGCAAAACTAAAAGTTTAATTTGGAAAATAATTACCCTATGAATGTACTTCCTTCTCTCTTGTTGGAAAAACCTTACTTTTAGCAGGAGCTTGAAATAGTGTATTTATGCCAGCCCTACAATCCCCCCAATTGGCTGGCAATATTTGACAACCTCTGCACAAAGAGTAGCAGCGCTACAGAAGTGTAATGTTAAGTAACTACGCACCCTGACAAAATGCTAATAATGTCATTGTGTGCCTATTATTCATTCTCAACTGTGGCCAACAGTTGTAATCCTGTTGGGAGTGATACTAGACTGACAACATTGAGGAGTGTAAAGTACAACCGACTGCTTGGCCAATCCTGTTGAATATGTCCTATTATAACCAACCTCAAAAAAACGATCATACAATTTGAATCCATCCATCTATAGGGGAATGATACCATTGCTCTATTCTGTTTCTTCGTGTTTCCTTGTGTGGCTTGCCCCCAACACAAGTCCTGTCCTGTTTCTCCAGACAAGGCGCTGAAGGAGAGCTTGGACCAGGTTCTGCTGAGTGGATACTTCGACAAGGCTCCGGCCCACCAGAACGGAGTGTGTGAGGTGAGGGAGCTGCCACCGACGCAGCAGCAACAGGAGGTGGAGGAAGAGGAAGAGGAGGATGAGGAAGAAGAGGAGGTGCCGGCGGGAGCCGCGGTCGAGCCGTCGGAGGTGCAGGAGCCCAGCGTTGAGCCAGGTCGGGTCCTTCATCTGAGAGCCGATCGCTTGTTTGAGGGTTCTTTTAAAATCTCCATTGAATTGAAGGGTGGGAGTTCATATCACTCATACAATGTTTGCCCCTCACAGAAGGAGAAGTCATGGAGTACATAGAGCCCATCGAGGTGGAAGCCACAGAGGTAAGTCTAGAATGATATTGCTTTCCTCGAGGGTCAAGAGGTTGCATCCCTTCCGTGTGTATTGTCGTCTTGGTTTTTCGTCGTTGTTGTTGTTGTGGTCGCTACTGATGGGCCTGCTTCATTCTCCAGTTTGTAAACAGACAGTTCATCCCAGAAGGTACATACCGGAATAATGACAAAGAGCAGGCGGGCGAGTGGGCCGCCGAAACAGAGGTAGGATGAAGGAGCGGGACTTTGAGTCAAACCTCCTATCCGTTGAGGTTATTCCAGGGTGCTCCTCTGCGTGCCTCCACTCTCACCGCTCCCTCCCCTCCCCATCGTCTCTCAGGCCGTGGTCGTCATGCAACAGCAGCAGGCGGTGAAGCCCCCACCCTCTGCTCTGCCCCTGGAGAGCTGCCCCAACCAGGGGTCCCCAGCCCCCGCCTCCCCGCCCAGCGACCCCCTGGTCCGGAAGCAGGTGGTGCAGGACCTGATGGAGCAGATGCAGGGAACGTACAACTTCATGCAGGTGAGCGGCGGCAGCAAGGATGGTGTCTCCAGAGAGGACGCGTTAACGGTTGACACGGTGTGTTTAAATGCTTTGGCTCCACATTTCAGGACTCCATGCTGGAGTTTGAGGGACCGCCTCTTGACCCAGCCATCGTATCGGCCCAGCCGATGAAGCCCCCTCAGATTGTGGACATGCCCCAGATGGTCTGTCCGCCAGGTACGGCGCTCTGGTCCGAACCGGCTGTTGCCGTGTCCCCTTGCGCATTGCACAGAAGGCCTCGTGTCGTTGTGTGGGTAGGACAGAGGTTGATGTTTTGATTCTGTTTTCTTTCAGTGCGCACCGAGTCCCGCCTCTCGGCACCCAACGCCGTTCCTGTTCCATCTGAGCCCACGCAAGTACGTCGCCGTGATGATGGCAATCGCATTAAAAATCGGTATCAAATCCATTTCAAAGATCATGCTTTAATATGCTTGAATGCTGCTGTTTAGGTCCCCATCGTCTCCCCTACACCCCCACCTATGTACCAGACCCCCCACGCACAAGAGCCCAGGCCGTCAACTGAGTCCTTAGAAACCCTTCAGGTAATTACTCCACAAAGGATTCGCATGACGTTGTGATGTACCGCTTGATGCTAACACATGTATTGCCCAGTTAGCAGATGAACAGATCGGCTTGCCAATAGGGGGCAGCATGTGACTTGTTTCCATCAGTCCACGTCATTAGAAATTCAGACCTCCCCACTGTTAACATGCAAGGGTGTAAACTTGGTGTTGTACATGCAGATGGAAACACCTTGGTCTGATCATACCATGGCTAATGTGTTCTAATGTTCCTCTCTGGTCAGACCCCCTTGTCTTTGTCAGAGCAGGCCTCCACGGCCCTGTCCCCGGCCTCCCAGACGCAGGCGTTCCAGCCCGTCTCCAAGGCTCCCCACAGCAGTGGGATCAACGTCAACGCCGCACCATTCCAGTCCATGCAGACAGTAAGGCCCACCCGATAACAATACTAAACGAGGTTCTCTGGTCATTGCGGTGTATCGCTCGACCGCGGAGACAAGTTCAACCCCCTGACTCGGACACTGACCGGTGTCCCGTCATTTGACAACTATGAACTTTTGTGTTGTGTTGACTTGTCAGGTGTTCAACCTCAACGCCCCGATCCCTCCGGCGAGTGAGACGGAGGCCTTGAACCAGGCCAGCCAATACCAAAACAGCTACAGCCAGGGCTTCAGCAGCCAGGCCCCGCTCTCCGCGGAGCCCTCCGAGATGCAGTCGGAACAGCTGCAGTCCGGTGAGCCCAACGGTAACTGCTTGCTTCTTTTTAATTTATTTTTTAAGTGTGTCTATGGCAATGTCGCCGTGTTTATCCCTGCAGTCCACTGTGGTGGAAGTGTGCTCATCCACCGCCCTGTGGTTTACAGAAGTCGGTGCCTTCCATTCTCAAGACCAGTCGGGCGGCCAGCAGCTGCAGCAGGCCTCGCAGCAGGGCGCGGGCTTCAACCGCCAGGGGCAGTCCTTCTACAACAGCAGGGGCATGGCTCGCGGCGGGCCCCGCAACGCCCGGGGCATGATGAACGGCTATAGAGGCTCCTCCAACGGGTTCAGAGGTGTGAATGGGACCCAGAAGCTAGAGTTAATATAGAGACCCGGGGATAAGATCACTTGTAGCTCTAGAGCCTGGAGTAGAGAGGCTGATCTGTCGTTTCTAATATGAGGTGGATCAGTTTCAAATTAAGAGACGGGTGTCAAAATGGCACCCGTCAGTACTTCTGCTTGTGCTGCTGTCAAGGCATTTGCTGAAGGTGTTACAGGTAGTTCTCTAGCTGGGGTTGGGGCCGCCCATATTAGGAACGTATGCACGCATTGTATTAGATTAAACCATCCACCAGATGGCGTACACAAGCACCGTAAGTATATGTGCACTCATCAACCGGATAACATTAGAAACGTTGTACTTTTGTTTTGTAGGTGGTTACAATGACAATTATCGCACCCCCTTCCCCAATACCGCTAACTCTGGATACGGTCAGACTCAGTTCAACACGCCTCGGGACTACCCCAATGGAAACTACCAACGGGTATGAAAAGTGCACTAAACAGCCTCTATTGATCACTACATCGAGATAGCCGACGCCATTGCAGCCTCCTAACCTGCCAAAGCCCTATCGATCGACCTCATCGGCCTGTCAAGTCAGCACATTTTCTGTAACGCTGAACATTTTCTTAAACACATGGACGGCCTGTTGCTTGGATTGATGGAGCTCAATGTTTCTCTGCTGCACCATTAATGGTACACTGTCACTACGTCACTTCACGGCAGGACTTTAGCACACGATTCAGCCAAAGCTGATCAATGTTGAACTGTAATCCAATCCAGGTCAAAATTATGAAACCACTGGGCCAACCCAGTCGTCGTGATATTTACATTTAGGGCTTACGTTTTTATCCAAAGCGACTCACAATATATCGCTGTCTGTGCAGTAAGGATGTTCATAGATCCACGCACCAATAATTGCTAGGTTAACCCATTCCCTGTATACAACAAAGATAGCTAGGATAAGATGCTACGCATCTAAATACTTTATTTTTTTATTTTTTGAGCTGATATCGTGTGATCGGTGTGTTCTTTAATATGGCTGTTTATGGTTCCTTCCTCAGGACGGTTACCAACAGAACTACAAGCGGGGGGCAGGCCAGGGGCCCAGAGGAGCCCCCCGGGGTGGCGCTCAGGCCCTGCGCTCCTGAACTCCCTCTGATATTGACTGTGACTAACTTGCACCACACTGCAAATTCAAAGAATCAAAACGATGTTTTGTTCCGGCTCATTTATGTTCATTCTTTGTTTTTAATCAGTGGTTGTTTCCTGGTTCTTTATTGAGGTGTGTCCACGTTGACGGCATATAATATGAACGTTTATAGGTTGAGTTTGAAATGTAAATCCAATCATGGGTTTTACGCTGGCCCACGTTCAATGCTCCTGTAAACTTGAAAGATTCATTAAGTTATTTTTTTGTATGAATAAAACACCTGCCACTGCTGGTCCAAACCTACAAATTGTTTTCTCCCTTCTCAGCCCTTACTTTTAATTTGTCTGTTTGGTTATAAAGAACCTTTGTTAATTTGAATGGTTCCATTTCTTTGTAAATTGATGTTGCTTCAAAAGTTTCAATAAAGATGTGTTGCATACCTTTGCCCTAATCTGTGCATTTGTGTATATAAAACGCATCTATCCCTTGATGCATAATATAAATATTACTTTAATTATGTGAATTTTCTGGATTGAACTGAACAGCATGACCGTCAATCTTGTATCTGAGTAAAAAACGCCGTTTTCTGGCTCCACGTATGCCTGCAGCACGCAAAACGATGAGGCTGGAGTTGCGGCAGCTTTTTGTACTGACGTCGCATAGAATACACGTCACCGGGGTCCTTCACGAACTGGTGTCCCCACGTGAGTTAATCAACAGCATGAGCGCTGGTACACTGGAGTTCTGTAGAGTCTGGACTTTAATGATTTAACCCTAGTTATCAGGTTGACACACAAGGTAATACTAGTATATAATTACTCAACGTATTTTTTTCCAGAGTTATTGTATGTTTTATGTAAATCTGCATTATGATCGAACATCAGTTTTGACAAGAGATTCCTCCTCACCAGTCTGTCACTCTTTAATGTTAAACTGTTTTCAGCAATTAATGTATCAGATCTCATCTAAACTATAATTTGCTTTTAGCTTTGCGAAAATGGCGACATTTCGAAAGAAGATCGACAATCGGATTCGTGTTCAGATTGAGAATGGTGTCGCTCTGCAACATCGGACCCTGTTCGTTGTTGTTGGTGATCGAGGAAAAGACCAGGTACATCTCGTTTATTTTTAATACAAAACATGTGTACGGTATTCTGGTTGCATTTGCCCCAGCGTCATTTTTCAACGATTCGCTGATCTATTTTCATTCCATGTTTCCTTCAGGTTGTTATCCTGCATCACATGTTGTCAAAAGCTGCAGTGAAAGCACGACCCTCTGTTCTGTGGTGCTACAAAAAAGAGCTGGGCTTCAGCAGGTGACCATCATATTCCATACAATACCTAACACATATATATATATATCATTATATACCGATGTGTTGATAACATAAAGTCACTTTATTCAACAGTAATCGAAAGAAGCGCATGAGACAACTCCAAAAGAAGATTAAATCTGGCACCCTTAACCTGAAGCAGGATGATCCATTTGAACTTTTTGTCGCCGCTACCAACATCCGATATTGTTACTATAAAGAGACCCATAAGATCTTAGGAAACACGTTCGGCATGTGTGTCTTGCAGGTAAGCCATCACACCTAGTCCCTATAGATCACCATTTATAAAAAATAAACAGTGTATTTTTCTTATGCGTTTAATTTCTATACACTCTCTCGTTCACAGGACTTTGAAGCACTCACTCCTAACCTGCTCGCCAGGACGGTTGAGACTGTTGAGGGAGGAGGGATCGTAGTCATTTTGCTCAGGACCATGAACTCCCTCAAGCAGCTGTACACTATGTCCATGGTAAGTCCTCCGCACCTTCTTCTCCTGTGTACGTGGTATTTAATCAGTTCCCTTGCTGAGCCGTGGGTTAATGCAAACTGTGGTTGCAGGATGTCCATTCTCGATACAGGACTGAGGCACATCAGGATGTGGTGGGAAGATTCAATGAGAGGTGCGTTCATTTGGCAGGGTTCAATGTATATTTATTCATCTCTCGTCTTCGTCTTTTATGGCGTGATATTCTACTGGCTTGGGTGCTCCAAACTTAAAGGTTCTGGATTCAATCCAAAACATGCCTTTTCTCTACCCGCTTATTAATGACCTGTATTTGAATTCACTAGGCCACGTAGTCATGAAGTTACTTTCATACCCTCCCCTAGGTTTATCCTCTCCCTTGCCTCCTGCAAGATGTGCGTCGTCATCGACGACCAGCTCAACGTCCTGCCCATCTCCACCCACATGGCCGCCATCAAGGCGGTTCCTCCAAAGACTCAGGTAAGTGGCAACACTTTTTTTTGTTGCACCACCCTGTCAACCTTTCACCCTAGCACGCCACTCACCGACAGGGTCACGTAGAATGTTTCTCACCGCAAAGCCCTCTCACTTCCTTCAGGACGATCTGTTGTCGCCGCGGGAGCAGGAGTTGAAGGACCTGAAGGCTTCTCTCCAGGACACGCAGCCTGTTGGCGTGTTGGTGGACAACTGCAAGACCATGGACCAGGTATGACGTCCGCAGCAGCTCCCCCCCCCCCCCCCCCCCGAGAGCGACATCCCATTAGGTTATAGCATGTGAACTATGAGTTGTATCATGTATCAGTGTCTAGAATTGATTTCACAGGATGTGTTTGTGATTGCCCGCAGAGTGTTGTATTGTTACCTCAGACCTGTGTGTGCCCTTGTGGGCTTAATCGAACATGCTTTGTTATATTCCTCACCCAGGCCAAGGCTGTGCTGAAGTTCATCGAGGCCATCTCGGAGAAGACCCTACGGAGCACGGTGGCGCTCACTGCCGCCCGTGGACGTGGAAAATCAGCAGCACTGGGGCTGGCCGTCGCTGGGGCCGTCGCCTTCGGGTAAGGGCCTGTTAATGTTTGTTTTATTTTAAATGCCTATATTTCACCAAGGGTGTTGTTTTTAATTGAATGGGTTGATTTTGAAATACCTTTTATCAATACTTGTTACATCACGAGTGGTAGTGTCCACCCAGCTTTATGATCAATAGTTGAACCTACCAGTTGGTACAGTCCACTGGGTAGGCTTGTTGGTTTATCTATCCATATCCCATCAAGCCCGGTTCTGACATCTACAGAGAGGTTCTAGTCACAGTGCAGGCCATGGTTTCTCACGATGCGCTGAACTTCCTCTACAGCTACTCCAACATCTTTGTGACCTCACCGAGCCCAGACAACTTGCACACCCTCTTTGAGTTCATCTTCAAGGGCTTTGACGCTCTCCAGTACCAGGTCAGGCACCTGACCCGAACCTCTTTTACCCGATTGCCCATTTGAAATACGTTTAAATGAATAAACGACAACATTAACACATTATTTTTGTGTGTCCGGTCGCCGTGACGCGTAGGAGCACCTCGACTACGAGATCATCCAGTCCCTGAACCCGGACTTCAACAAGGCGGTGGTGCGGGTCAACATCTTCAAGGAGCACCGGCAGACCATCCAGGTGGGTGATCCAGCGCCCTCCCCCCCCTCCTGCTGTATCCAGGCCCTTCTGAACGCTCATCGGCACTCGTTTGTTCCCAGTCGTTCCAAAACTATACGAGGGGAATCCCGGGTTGGTGTGTATTTTGAAGGAGCCACTACACCGACCTCACCCCTCGTGTTTTGTTCCTGACAGTACATCCACCCGGGGGATGCTGTCAAGCTTGGCCAGGCTGAGCTCCTGGTCATCGACGAGGCGGCGGCCATCCCCCTCCCCCTGGTGAAGAACCTGCTGGGGCCTTACCTGGTCTTCATGGCCTCGACCATCAATGGGTTCGTAGTAGCAGTACTGCTGCTTTCAGCTCTCATCTCTCCCTCACCAGTCCTCCACCTCCCATCATTTCACTCCCTCCCATTGCATATTACATATTTCTCTCTTCCGTTATATCTAGATTTCTCTTTCGTCCTCCCAACTCCTCAGCCTTCTCTATGCCACACCAATTCTTTCTTTCTTGCTTTCTTAATTTCTTTCTTTCTTTTTACATTTGATTTTGTAATGTATCTATTTATGTCTAACGTATCCCCTCCTCCCACCATATCTCCAGCTATGAGGGCACCGGTCGCTCTCTGTCCCTCAAGCTGATCCAGCAGTTGCGACAGCAGAGTTCTGACAGTCAACAGAACATGTCTGCAGAGAATAAGGGCACCAACACCGTCCGGATAGCTTCAGGTGAAATTATTCTCCAGCCCTTACCTAATTCCACCACTATATTATAAACTATAGACACGTCACACACTCATTCACTCACTCTCTCAGCCACTCACTCACTCTCGCACTCTCTCTCTCTCTGGCTGCCACCAAAGTGTGACTCTGTCTTCCCCTTCCATGCAGCCCGCTCCCTTCATGAGGTCTCGCTGCACGAGTCCATCCGTTACAGCCCAGGGGACGCCGTGGAGAAGTGGCTGAATGAGCTGCTCTGTCTGGACTGCCTGAACATCCCCAGGCTCATATCTGGCTGCCCGCTGCCTCAAACTTGTGATCTGTATCCTTTTCAATGGCTGAACAAGAAAGATTGAAACGACTTCAATGAATGTGCGGGTCGGATGGGAAAGGGTACCATGACAAATGTAACATTTTCAACAAGGCATCTTGTTTAAGGATGCCTAGGCTAGGTAGGCCTAGGTAGGCTTAGGACATTGGGGGATTGCAGCACCCTTGACACTACTCTATCCGGCCCTAACCTGATCAATGCACCCTTGAGTGCTGCAGCTGTTTTCTCTCTGTCGTTGTCCTTAGCGCGTTCCCCTAGGTACTACGTCAACAGAGACACCCTGTTCTGTTACCACAAGGCCTCCGAGGTCTTCCTGCAGAGACTCATGGCGCTCTACGTGTCCTCCCACTACAAGGTGAGCGGTTAACTCTCCACTCCCTACGGTGCAGCTCTCTGTGGCTGATATGGTTCCTATCTGGAGATTCTAACCGTCCCTCCTCCTCCCTCCACCCCCCGGCTCCAGAACTCGCCCAATGACCTCCAGCTGCTGTCCGACGCGCCCGCCCACCACCTCTTCTGTCTCCTGCCCCCCGTGCCCCCAACACAGAATTCCCTGCCAGAGGTCCTGGCCGTGGTGCAGGTACGAAGGACCCTCCTTAACCCTATCACGTCCTGCTGTGCACTGCTTGACTATCACTAGAGTTGTTGTTGTTCCGATGGCTACTACATCATTTATTTTGGTGTTCATGGACTGCTTGTTCCCTTGCTCCCCGGTGAGATGCCTCGACCCAAATTGTACCAACAGAAGTATGATTTATTCCTCCAGGTTTGTCTGGAAGGGGAGATCTCTCAGCAGTCGATCCTCAACAGTCTGTCCAGAGGGAAGAAGGCCGCTGGGGACCTGATCCCCTGGACCGTGTCAGAACAGGTACACCTCCACCAAGTCACGGCCCTGTTTGGACGTTGATGAGGACTGCTCTCCAGAGGAATCTCTTCTCTTCTCCGTTCTTGTAAAGCTTCTGTCGGTTCATATTTGGAACGATTGGATGTGCAGCACACAAATCCATCTCAATTGCTGTAACTCGAATGCAAATCGATCTTAGAATGTTTACAACCTACTTTCATGCATAGGTAACACCCTAGCCATGCACATCTCGGTTCAACTCTTCCTCCCTCTCTCTTCTTCAGTTCCAAGACCCAGAGTTTGGCGGTCTCTCCGGCGCCCGAGTCGTGCGCATTGCAGTGAACCCCGACTATCAAGGGGTAAGAAAAAGACCCCGCTGCCGTGTGGTTCGTTGGATGGTAGCTGTTCCCCGCGTGAAGGTGTTTTATAACGCTGACTGTGGCCTCCTTCCCCCAGATGGGCTACGGCTCCAGGACTCTGGAGCTGCTGCAGATGTACTACGAGGGAAAGTTCCCCACCATGACCGAGAACGGACACGCTGGCAACAGTGAGATCACGACTGTCGGCAGCGAGGTAAGTCAGCCCGAGACCCATGAAGATGACCTCAGGGCCCCAGAGATGGGGGTTCATTTTAGGGGTTAGAGGTTGTGTCAGTAAAAGGGGTTAGGGTTAGAAATTGTTTTAGGGTTAGCAATAGGATTTGGATTAGTAATAGGGCTAGTTATAGGGTTAGGGTTTGTCATAGTTTAAGGTTTGGTAGTAGGGCGATGGCTGTTTTTTATTTTTTAAACCTTTCAAATGTGTTTTCGTATCCCTCAATGATAGACAAGCGTTTGGCTGGGATGCCATGAAAAATAAATTGTACGTTAATTGCTGGTCATTGCATCATCCATCCCTTACCTCTCGCCTGTGGTTCTCCCCGGTCGTCCAGGCTGTCGGCCTGCTCGAGGAGGTGCTCACGCCCAGGAAGGAGCTCCCTCCTCTGCTGCTGAAGCTGAGCGAGAGGAGGGCGGAGCGACTCCACTACCTGGGGGTGTCCTACGGTCTCACCACCCAGCTGCTCAGGTGAGCTTTGTCTCAAAGACCGGTTCGCTCAGTTCGTAGCCCCTTTGTATACAGACGGAGATTTGATGGTGTGTATTATTTTCTTTCAAATGACAGATTCTGGAAGAGGGCCGGCTACACCCCGGTCTATCTGAGACAGACACCGGTGAGTGAGAAGGGGTTTACATTTTGTTATTGTATTTTTCTTGAAGAGTTCATTAATTTGCGTTCCAGTGATTGATGGATGCTGTCTGTTACTGAAGAGTGTCTGTGTCCGTCTGCGTCTGTGTTCAGAATGACCTGACGGGGGAGCACTCCTGTGTGATGCTGAAGGATCTCCGAATGGAAGAGGCTTCCGAGCAGGCTCAGTGGCTGTCTGCGTTTTGGACAGGTGAGCAACCACCTCTTTTTTTATCCTCCGGTGTGTCTCTCCGAGCGCACCCCTATCGAGCCTGCCTCCGCACCCCCGATCACCCCTTCATAGCGGCGCCTCTGCTTCCCACAGACTTCAGGCGGCGCTTCATCTCGCTGCTCTCCTACCAGTTCAGCAGCTTCCAGCCCAGCATGGCCCTCAACATCCTGCAGAACCGCAACAGCAAGGAGACGGCCAACAGTAGGGACTGCTGCTGTTCTTCTTTGTTATTAGGATGTGCTATTTCAGTGTGTGGAATTGAGTCGCATCTCGCGGTGAGGATGCAGATTACAACCCAACTATTGCGTAAGGTGCCGTAGGTACTTCAAAAACGATGTCACCGTCTATGACCGCATCTAGTAGCCAAGGGTCAAGTGATGAGGTTTTTTTGATAGATTTATGAATCTGATTTAGTAAATGTAAATCTTTAGGCCATGTTTACAAGTAAAAATCCTTTTACATCACCATTAACATTTGTTAATTCATGGGGTGCCTCAGGCCCCAAAACCAAAACCTTTATAGCTGTCAAAAAGTTGAACCACCCCCGCCGCTCAAACCTATCCTGAAAATCATCTAAAATCTCTCTTTCTCCATCTCCCCTCACTCCTCTCTCCTTCATCTCTCCCTCTTGCCTTGTCCCCTCCCTGCAGCGATCGGCAGCACGGAGCTCGCCATCCACTTCAGCCCCTACGACCTGAAGCGCATGGAGCTGTACTCCAGGAGCATGGTAGACTACCACCTCATCATGGACCTGGTGCCCAAGGTGGCGCGCCTCTTCTTCCTCCGGCAGCTCGGCAACATCTCCCTCTCCGCGGCCCAGTGTGTAGGTGTCGTACCCCAACCATCAAAGCGACTCTGTCGTTTAAGGACCCGTTCACACGTATACATATATTCCCCCTTCTGTCCAAGAACGTTGTCAGCTGTCCACATAAATGCACATCTTGGTTTTGAGAGACCCCCTCAGGAAGGTTTTGTCAATAGCGGCATTTTCAGTTACCGAAAATAAATTATTAGATCATTTATTTTAACTGGACAGAGGCCCAAACAGAGAAAATAGTTATCTTTATAAAGAGATAAATAAAGAGATATATAAAGATATATAAAAAGAGTGTGCCATGGAGTGTTCACAGTCCTCTTGGGTCCGTCCAGGCGCTGCTGTTGGGCGTCGGGCTGCAGCACAAGACAGTGAATCAGCTGGAGAAGGAGATTGAGCTGCCAGGCACACAGCTCATGGGTCTGTTCAACCGCCTGATTCGCAAGATCGTGCAGGTGAGTGGGCGCCTGGAGTCGCCCCTGGGTGTTAAGCTAACATTGTGTTCGGAGTTGATTCTGTTTTAAGAGAGGCGTTGGAACCACATGGTCACAGATATTATTACCTCTCCTAGGTTTTCAGCAACGTGCAAGAGCAGGCTGTGGAAGCAGAGATGGTGGCGTCGAAAGAAATCACCATGGAGCCGACAGTCGGGAGTCTGACGGATGATCTGGTATTTAAACGTATTTGTTTGTTATTATTCTGCAAAATCATTTTAAAGTCCTGCCACTCAACCCCTGCCCTCTTCCTTGGCAGAATGAGGCTGCCAAGGAGTTTGACGAAAAACACAAGCAAGACCTGGAGAAAATCAAGGAGCTGAACTTTGAAGAGTGAGTAGTACAAGCCATGGGCAGTGTTTGTTGGGAATTCTCCCTCTAAATCAGCAGGTCCACACAAAAAGCATCATTGTATTGGTGTATCTGCTGTAATCGATGAATTCTCCCAGCCCATTGAAACTCACTTTTCCTTTCTGCTTAAGGTACAAGATCCGTGGAAACGATGACGAGTGGGACCATGTCTTGAAGAAGGCGGGGAACCCGGCGGTCGTCAGTATAAAGAGGTATGTGGGGTTTAAGAGTTGTTTTGAACACATTTCTGCCGTGAAAATGTAGGATTTTAACACTATTGCACTACCCACAGCGACAAGAAGAGGAAGCTGGATGTGGAAAGCCCTGTGGCAGTTCCAGAGGAGCCAAAACACGGCAAATTGAAGAAGGGCGGTGGCAAAAAGGCCAAATTTGGAAAGAAGAGATGAGTTTTGATGTTGGACCAATGAACTTATATATTTTATACAATCGTGGAGCAATGTTTTTGCGCTGTTGTCCAATAACCACAAGTCTAGTCAACACAGAATACACATACATAAACCATAAAAAACAAAGGAAATTTGTACGAAAGGATTGACTGCTACCATAACTCCTCAGAGCATTGCCTATCATTAATGTCTATGAGAATCAAATTCCCTTTTTTGTAATAAAAAGTTTCGACAGAGGTTAAAATGGCGTTGGGCAGGACTCCATGACATGTCATCGGAAAACACGAGGTCGTAGGTCAATCCACCTCTGCTTCAGCTGCTGCTTCAGGGTCTCTGGGGCAAAAGTACAATCTATGGCTTGCTGGGAGAGCTTCCACACGTCCTCATGGCTCAGCCCGAACGTGGTCGCCGCCAGCTCATACTCCTGAGATAGATCGGTGCTGAAGACTCCCTTATCGTCAGTCTGTTGTATAGAAAAAAAAATGTATTGGTTAGGAGCAATTCAAAGTTATTGTTTTAAATAAAACCGTTGAACTATGTAAATGCTTGGTTAAGAACTTCAGAAAAACTAAATGTTGAGCTGTGAAAATTCAAAACCAATAGGGCCACAGAGACTTACGCATATCACACTAGGATGTCCCATCTGATACCAGAACTTGAAGTGATGTTCGGAGTAACATGGCACCGTTTGACCCTTGACATTAGACGTCAAGCAGAGCTCTACAACACAGATGGGTGTTTTAGAATATAATAATAATAATACATTTAATTTAGAGGCGCCTTTCAAGACACCCAAGGTCACCTTACAGAGCATATAGTCATCATTCAAAACTATGTAAAACAGACTAGGAATAAAAGGAAAACGGAGGTTAAACATGAAGAATAATAATAAATAACACTCAAAGACGCCTAAAGTGAAGGGGGGACCTCACTAACCACCACCAATATGAGCCATTATACAGGTTAAAGGTGACGTACTATACCACCAGGTGTGAGTGTGTTTAGCCATTCAAAGCCGGTTTGAAAATCTGCCTCTTCTGACATCACAAGTGGGCGTGTCCCCTTGGATAGATCAGTCTACCAGCCTACCCAGTGGACTGCAGCAAACGTTCATCTATCAAGCACACATCTAGGTGGACCCGCCCACATGTGTTGTCAGAAGAGGCCGATTTTCAAAACGGCTTGTAACAGCTCATCACACTCACACCTGGTGGTACAATATATTCAACTTTAAAACCGGTGGGTGTGGTCCAGGGACGCGGGAAGTGGGGGTGCTTAGGGTGCTGCAGCACCCCCCCCCCCTGGCGGCCTCTAGCTGTAACTGCAAGTGAGAAGGTTTTATGAACAAATCAATACTTTTTTTTTTTTTTTTATAATTTTATCATACATGATTTTTCATTTAATTATTGACATCCACCCTTTTTATGATATTTATCATATTATCATTTAATTTTATTTAGAACATTGTCTGAGTAGGCTGACGTAGGCTATGACGCACAACGCAGAACTGTTGATAGCTGAATATCGTACTATGCTGATTTTACATAAGCATGTTGGTGTTCAACATCTGTTGTAGTGAATATTCTAAAACTGGTGTAAAATGTTGCTGCCATATTAATAGACACGTTGAATGTTATCGTTATGATTCTGGAATCCTGCACGTAAACTGGTTGGCAAAAAAAGAGCAAAGACGGACGGTTCACTTGACGGAGAAACCTACTTTCCTCATATCAGACAACTCGTAACTCTGGATGAAAATAAAGGCTTTCTTTTATTGTCACTCTCCTTTTAAACCTTTAGAAATAACCTCCTAAATCCTTGGTATAACGCTGTGTATAATCCCGGACCGCAACAGCTTGTCGGCATGTTGTTAGTGTATGAAATTCAGCACAGTATCAGCCGAGTTGACTCTAATTTCCACATTGTTTACTTGCTGACGTTTGTGAATAACAGTGGCTAGTTGGCAGAACTCTTTTTACACACCAGTAGAGTGTTTATCAGAGCGGAGCCCTGAATGTTGCGCAGCATTTTTTATGACGTCATTATATAGACTCTCTCAGCACCCCCCCCCCCCCCCCCTTGGACTGACTTCCCGCGTCCCTGGTGTTACCCCCTATGTTTTATTCGATACTTTAACAGTGTTACCCCTTATGGGTTTTTCATGACCACAGATAAAAAACGACAGTGTTACCCCTTGTGTTTTTTTCATGACGACCGATAAAAAACAACAGTGTTACCCCTTATGTTTTTATTCATGACGACCAATAAAAAACAACAGTGTTACCCCCTTTATGTTTTTATTCATGACGACCAATAAAAAACAACAGTGTTACCCCTTATGTTTTTATTCATGACGACCAATAAAAAACAACAGTGTTACCCCTTATGTTTTTTTTCATGACGACCAATAAAAAAAGGAACAGTGTTACCCCTTATGTTTTTTTTCATGACGACCAATAAAAAAAGGAACAGTGTTACCCCTTATGGTTTTTTTCGTGACTACCAAAGAAAAACGACAGTGTCACCCCTCATGTTTCATTTGATAAAAACGACAGTGTTACACTGTCGTTTTTTATTGGTCGTCATGAAAAAAAAACATAAGGGGTAACACTGTCGTTTTTTATTGGTCGTCATGAAAAAAAACGACAGTGTTACCCCTTGTTTTTATTCATGACGACCAATAAAAAACAACAGTGTTACCCCTTATGTTTTTATACATGACGACCAATAAAAAACAACAGTGTTACCCCTTATGTTTTTTTTCATGACGACCAATAAAAAAAGGAACAGTGTTACCCCTTATGTTTTTTTCGTGACTACCAAAGAAAAACGACAGTGTCACCCCTCATGTTTCATTTGATAAAAACGACAGTGTTACACTGTCGTTTTTTATTGGTCGTCATGAAAAAAAAACATAAGGGGTAACACTGTCGTTTTTTATTGGTCGTCATGAAAAAAAACGACAGTGTTACCCCTTGTTTTTATTCATGACGACCAATAAAAAACAACAGTGTTACCCCCTTTATGTTTTTATTCATGACGACCAATAAAAAACAACAGTGTTACCCCTTATGATTTTATACATGACGACCAATAAAAAACAACAGTGTTACCCCTTATGTTTTTTTTCATGACGACCAATAAAAAAAGGAACAGTGTTACCCCTTATGGTTTTTTTCGTGACTACCAAAGAAAAACGACAGTGTCACCCCTCATGTTTCATTTGATAAAAACGACAGTGTTACACTGTCGTTTTTTATTGGTCGTCATGAAAAAAAAACATAAGGGGTAACACTGTCGTTTTTTATTGGTCGTCATGAAAAAAAACGACAGTGTTACCCCTTGTTTTTATTCATGACGACCAATAAAAAACAACAGTGTTACCCCTTATGTTTTTATACATGACGACCAATAAAAAACAACAGTGTTACCCCTTATGTTTTTTTTCATGACGACCAATAAAAAAAGGAACAGTGTTACCCCTTATGTTTTTTTTCATGACGACCAATAAAAAAGGAACAGTGTTACCCCTTATGTTTTTTTCGTGACTACCAAAGAAAAACGACAGTGTCACCCCTCATGTTTCATTTGATAAAAACGACAGTGTTACACTGTCGTTTTTTATTGGTCGTCATGAAAAAAAAACATAAGGGGTAACACTGTCGTTTTTTATTGGTCGTCATGAAAAAAAACGACAGTGTTACCCCTTGTTTTTATTCATGACGACCAATAAAAAACAACAGTGTTACCCCCTTTATGTTTTTATTCATGACGACCAATAAAAAACAACAGTGTTACCCCTTATGATTTTATACATGACGACCAATAAAAAACAACAGTGTTACCCCTTATGTTTTTTTTCATGACGACCAATAAAAAAAGGAACAGTGTTACCCCTTATGTTTTTTTTCATGACGACCAATAAAAAAAGGAACAGTGTTACCCCTTATGGTTTTTTTCGTGACTACCAAAGAAAAACGACAGTGTCACCCCTCATGTTTCATTTGATAAAAACGACAGTGTTACACTGTCGTTTTTTATTGGTCGTCATGAAAAAAAAACATAAGGGGTAACACTGTCGTTTTTTATTGGTCGTCATGAAAAAAAACGACAGTGTTACCCCTTGTTTTTATTCATGACGACCAATAAAAAACAACAGTGTTACCCCCTTTATGTTTTTATTCATGACGACCAATAAAAAACAACAGTGTTACCCCTTATGTTTTTTTTCATGACGACCAATAAAAAAAAGGTACAGTGTTACCCCTTTTGTTTTTTTTCATGACGACCAATAAAAAAAGGAACAGTGTTACCCCTTATGGTTTTTTCGTGACTACCAAAGAAAAACGACAGTGTCACCCCTCATGTTTCATTTGATAAAAATGACAGTGTTACACTGTCGTTTTTTATTGGTCGTCATGAAAAAAAACATAAGGGGTAAAACTGTCGTTTTTTATTGGTCGTCATGAAAAAAAACGACAGTGTTACCCCTTGTTTTTTTCTTGATGACTGATAAAAAACGACAGTGTTACCCCTTATATTTTATTTGACAAAGACAACAGTGTTACCCCTTATGTTTTTTTTCATGACGACCAATAAAAAACAACAGTGTTACCCCTTATGTTTTCTTTCATGACGACCAATAAAAAACAACAGTGTTACCCGTTATGGTTTTTTTCATGACGACCAAAGAAAAAACGACAGTGTTACCCCTTACGTTTCATTTGATAAAAACGACAGTGTTACCCCTTATGTTTTTTTTCATGATGACCAATAAAAAAAGGAACAGTGTTACCCCTTATGGTTTTTTTCGTGACTACCAAAGAAAAAAGGAACAGTGTTACCCCTTATGTTTTTTTTCATGACGACCAATAAAAAAAGGAACAGTGTTACCCCTTATGGTTTTTTTCGTGACTACCAAAGAAAAACGACAGTGTCACCCCTCATGTTTCATTTGATAAAAACGACAGTGTTACACTGTCGTTTTTTTATTGGTCGTCATGAAAAAAAACATAAGGGGTAAAACTGTCGTTTTTTATTGGTCGTCATGAAAAAAAACGACAGTGTTACCCCTTGTTTTTTTCTTGATGACCAATAAAAAACAACAGTGTTACCCCTTATATTTTATTTGACAAAGACAACAGTGTTACCCCTTATGTTTTTTTTCATGATGACCAATAAAAAACAACAGTGTTACCCCTTATGTTTTCTTTCATGACAACCAATAAAAAACAACAGTGTTACCCCTTATGGTTTTTTTCATGACGACCAAAGAAAAACGACAGTGTTACCCCTTATGTTTCATTTGATAAAAACGACAGTGTTACCCCTTATGTTTTTTTTCATGACGACCAATGAAAAACAACAATGTTACCCCTTATGTTTTTTTTCATGACGACCAATAAAAAAAGGAACAGTGTTACCCCTTATGTTTTTTTTCATGACGACCAATAAAAAAAGGAACAGTGTCACCCCTCATGTCGTTTTTTATTGGCCGTCATGAAAAAAAACATAAGGGGTAACACTGTCGTTTTTATTGGTCGTCATGAAAAAAAACATGAGGGGTCACACTGTCGATATTTATCAAATAAAACATAGGGGGTAACACTGTTGTTTTTCTTTGGTCGTCATGAAAAAAACCACAAGGGGTAACACTGTCGTTTTTTATTGGTCGTCATGAAAAAAAACGACAGTGTTACCCCTTGTTTTTTTCATGATGACTGATAAAAAACGACAGTGTTACCCCTTATATTTTATTTGACAAAGACAAGTGTTACCCCTTATGTTTTTTTTCATGACGACCAAAGAAAAACGACAGTGTTACCTTATGTTTCATTTGATAAAAACGACAGTGTTACCCCTTATGTTTCATTTGATAAAAACGACAGTGTTACCCCTTATGTTTCATTTGATAAAAACGACAGTGTTACCCCTTATGTTTCATTTGATAAAAACGACAGTGTTACCCCTTATGTTTCATTTGATAAAAACGACAGTGTTACCCCTCATGTTTCATTTGATAAAAACGACAGTGTTACCCCTTGTGTTTTTTTTCATGACGACCAAAGAAAAACAACAGTGTCACCCCCTATGTTTTATTTGATAAATATCGACAGTGTTTTCCCCTTATATTTATTTCATGACGGCCGATAAAAAACGACAGAGTTACCCCTCATGTTTTTTCCATGTTTTTTCCAAAAAACGACAGTGGCACCCCTGTCGACGTTTTTGCAGGGATCGGAACATGAGCTGTTTAGAGTGTTAACCTCCGAACTTAACAATGCACCATCAAGACACTGGTTAAAGTCATCACAAAAGTTATACTTGAATTTATAATTCGCATGAAATAGAGATAAGAAACTTCCAACAGAGGTCATCAACCGGACTTGAACCCCGGTCTCCAGGGGGTTAGGCAGAGTGCACCCCACTGCACCAATGAGGCGATGACAATACACAATAATCAATCATCATTAAAGAGGATATACATGACATTAAAATGTATGTGTGTATTTCTATTATTTCCCTTTTTTTTATGACGACAAATAATCATGACCAAAAAAAAACAAGTGTTACCCCCTTTATGTTTTTTTTCATGACGACCAATAAAAAACAACAGTGTTACCCCTTATGTTTTTTTTCATGACGACCAATAAAAAACAACAGTGTTACCCCTTATGTTTTTTTTCATGACGACCAATAAAAAACAACAATGTTACCCAGGGACGCGGGAAGTGGGGGTGCTTAGGGTGCTGCAGCGGCCCCTGGCTGTAACTGCAAGTGAGAAAGTTTTCTGATTTTTTTGTTTTGTTTTGTTTTTTTGTTGTATAATTTTATCATACAACATGATTTTTCATTAAATTATTGACATCCACCCTTTTTATGATATTTATCATATTATCGGTACTATGCTGATTTTACATAAGCATGTTGGTGTTCAACATCTGTTGTAGTGAACATTCTAAAACTGGTGTAAAATGTTGCTGCCATATTAATAGACACGTTGAATGTTATCGTTTTGATTCTGGAATCCCGCACGTAAACTGGTTGGCAAAAAAAGAGCAAAGACGGGCGGTTCACTTGACGGAGAAATCGTCACCTTCCTCATATCAGACAACTCGTAAGTCTGGATGAAAATGAAGGCTTTCTATTATTGTCACTTTCCTTTGTAAACCTTTAGAAATAACCTCCTGAATCCTTGTTATAACGCTGTGTATAATCCCGGACCGCAACAGCTTGTCGGCATGTTGTTAGTGTGTGAAATTCAGCCCAGTATCAGCCGAGTTGACTCTAATTTCCACATTGTTTATTTGCTAACGTTTGTGAATAACAGTAGCTAGTTGGCAGAACTCTTTTTACACACCAGTATTGATCAGAGCGGATCCCTGAATGTGACACCCCTCATCTCGTCTCTGTAAACAACGGATGTTGCGCAGCATTTATTATGACGTCATTATATAGGTTCTCTCTCAGCACCCCCCCCTCGGACTGACTTCCCACGTCCCTGGTGTGGTCTTGACTCAAATCGTGAACATTTCACACTCACCCAGTGGTATGTTATTCTTCACCACTGCATCAACCAGGGTCTGAGATCCGCCTACGTCGGGATGCAAAAACGTGCCGTGGCCGATCCTGTCGGGAGGAAGAGTTAACAGCAGCTCAGTCTCCTCCAACTGGGAGGGGACCTGAAAGCACAACGGCACACCAAATTTAAAACACAGCTTTCAGGAAAAAAGTCGGCATGGGCAGCCATCTCGTGATGGGTAGACATCACGTACCTCTGACAGGTGGAGCGCAAGCTTCAGTCCACAGTTCTTGGCCCTCACCAGGGCCGGGAGTAGATCTCTGCCATGGCCCACCTTAAAACCGAACACAAGTACTCAGTGAGAGAGAGAAGAAATCATGTGGCAGCATGCGGCTCAATCGTTGTTTCACTGACCGTTGGGTCTCCACTCAGGTCGAGCCCCACCACTAAGCCATCTGTGGTCAGCATGAACTCTTCCGCCAGTTTCACAGTCTCCATCGCAACCTCAGTTCCGTTCCTTCGATCGATTGCAACTAGGAACCTTGGGGGATGGAAAAAAGGAGAAATCAATGCATAAATATTTGGACAATTAAATTGGGTCTCAATACAAAGCAAATCACGCAATGTTACTGAACCTGTGTGGAATACAATACACAAACTGTCAAGTTGATTTCACTATCTTTAGTCAGATACAGTTAATGTAATTGCAAACATACCTGACATCAATATCTACGCCGTCGCCTTTACATTGTTTGACGGCTTCAAGAACAGTCTCTACATATCTCCGTTTGGTCAGTCCTAATAATGAGAGAACAATCACTATAATCCCCCTCTGGTTTTAAAAGGTATGGAATACAAATACAGCAAATTGGGTGTTATCTTGCCTGTTTTTATCTCCTCCCTTGGTGTACTTCTGAGCTCCAAATACTTGACTCCGTCGGCTGCAAACTCATTCACAACATCTTTGGCCACCTAAAAGAAACCATTCAGCTGGTTAAGAAACTGTGACCATTTGTAAAGTGTCGACCAACACGTCTTATTTTCCACACAGAAGGTTATTTTACCATAAAAATATCCTCCTCTGTGTCCACCAGTTGATGGATCACCTTAAAAACTCGAAAACACCTGCGGACATAAGAGGGCTTGCTGTGAACATGTGGCAATGTGCATGCAAGTGTTCATAACAATGCAGGTCAATGTGCATGCAACTGTTCATTATAGTGCAGGGCAACGTGCATGCAACTGTTCATACAGTGCAGGTCGACCGTCAACGTGCATCCAAATGTTCATTCAAGTGCAGGTCAACGTGCATAGTTGATTGCTTTAATTAAACATAATCCAGAGACATACTCGTCCATTGTCCTCCGCTGGCCGTTGCGGATGGCGGTCATGTTGTGCTCGATGTTAAGATGAGGCTTGCGTGCAATAAGCTTCTCGATGGTCTGGAAGCTGACGGAGCCATTGAGGTGAGCGTGGAGCTCCTAAAACACACACCGCAGAGATTCAAGTTTGCAAGAAATTTAAAAACATGTGTTATGGAAAGACATTCAACACTTACCACTTTTGGAAGTTCGCGATAGAAGATATCGGCCTGTTTTTCCATTTTGAACAAACGCACGGAGCTAATCTCTCAGAGGCTTTCGAGAGCTTATATGGTGTTGACAGCTTTCCTGTTTTCAGTGCATAATTTCGAGTAACACTCAGCGTGCAACCACAAATGTAGTCCCCAGGAAACAAAGGTTTATTTGAAAAGGCACATACATTCATGGTAGGTAGGGTGAAATAAATAAAATGCGGATTCTATAAAAGGTGTTTTCAAAAATATATATATATTGTAAGTGTTTCGACCAATCCAAGATCAACTTAGTTGCTCAATTAGGTTGAATTAATTTAAATTTGGGGCTACTCAATCTGACTACTCTATTGCAGTACACTTGCCTACACTGAAATAGACAAAAGCATACTTGGTTAATAAAATATAATATTTGAAGCCCACTCCTTGTAAACTAATATTATATTGCAAACTCACAGTGTACTCACATTTAAACTCTATGCTCAGTATATTTATTTTGTAAAATGGGCCAATTTGGCAAATTTCCCATCAAGTCACAAAAAAACATTACAAGTCGATTTACATCAATAGGGGATTGAGTATATTTTTAAATACATTTCAAGTACACTTTTTTCTGTAAGACAATAGGTGATGAAATTGCGGACTGTGCATACAAACGTTATTATTGTAACCATGAATTTGAAAGCAAAAGGCTACCGCAGAGAAAAATCCATGAATGATACTAGCATGAACATTGGAAGACATCTGCAACGTTGAGTATAGGGAATGCCTTTTCCCCAAATGGGATTCTTTCTGGAACGTTTCTTTATTTTTTCCTACATTTATGTCACAGATTCCCTCAGGAGGTCTGGTTATCGCCATAACCGATTAAAACTAAAAGCCTTCTACCCAATAGAACATAGCAGAGGAAAAGCAACAAAATATAAGAATAGGGTGTTACTATAACTTGCCTCCTGAGGCAAGGGAATGCCAAAGACATTCTCAGTACATTTCGATATGTAAAAAAAAATCACAATAAAATGGTTATCTTTTTCCAAATACTTAAAGGCAATTGCAGTTCTTGGTCGTTTCACGTCTGATTCACTGGGAGTCCGCGAAGGGGATATGTCCGTACTAGCTCCAAGTCCTGTCTCTGCCTGGTGGCTCTTTCAGCGTTCCTTCAGTGTTCAATGTTTTGCAGCCTCTCTTTCAGCATATGGAAGGTTGGCCGTGCGAAGGCGTTCAGGCTCCAGCAGAGCTTCATGACGTCGTAGACCACGTCGGGGCAGCCATCTGGGGCCTCCATCCTGTAGCCCTTCTCCACACGAGGAACTACGTCCTTCAGGGGCTGGTGAATAATGATGGTGGAATAGTAGGGGATTGAATATAATTTTTAATACATTTCAAGTACACTTTTTTCTGTGATGAAATCATGGACAATGAAGATATTACTGGAACAATGATGGTGGAATAGTATCAAAAACATTTGACAAGCATCAGACTAGGACTAATTACAAATAATTGAACATGGAAGCTATTTAATAACATTTTTGGAAAGCAATGAGGAGTGAATGATGTTAAGTAGATTTCATCAATCAGCAAGCTACGCTGAAAGGTATTCACATTCATATTTGCTACATGAATTCACAACGCCTTATCAGGCTTTTGTGTGAATAAGTTGATCATCACTACCTAGTGCCGTGGTCAATGCATTACACAGGAATTCATTATAATCACACGCCTAACCAATCAGTCTGGCAAATAGAGACTTACGATCTTTGGGTAAGGCAATCTGCCGAATGAGTATATCTCCCACAGCAGCACACCAAAGCTCCACACATCGGATTTTGTGGAAAACAGCTATTCACCGAAAAGGAAAAAGAAAAGGCAAGTCAGGCTCGATGCAATCATATTATTAACGAAGGGTTTGCGTTCCGAAACGAACGGGGGGAGTCCATACCTTGTCCCTCAGGGCTTCAGGGGAGGTCCATTTGATGGGCAGCTTGGCGGTGTCCTGGGTGGAACACGCCTCTTTGGTCATCCCAAAGTCACTGACCTTGGCGATGTTGTCGTCCGACACCAGGACGTTGCGCGCCGCCAGGTCCCGGTGCACAAAGTTGTTGGCCTCCAGGTACTCCATGGCAGCGCACACGTCCCTGGAAAGAGGGAGGAGGAGGAGGGGGAGACGACGAAGAAGAGCACAAATATCACTTAGCGTTTGCGTTTTCCATTATTGTTTTTGAAGGGACCAACCAGTCTTTCTGGGATATGATCGATGAACATGGAAGATATACTCACAGTGAGAACTTTAGGAGGGAATGTGCGTTGAGCACAGTCCGACCTCTGGAGCGCAGGTAGTCCACGAGGCTGCCCTGTGGAGCACAAACACAACAGATCAGGTCCCAGGCCTGGTTTGTGTTTACTGGTGATAGCCAATTAGGATTAGATCCCTGCCTCCGGAACATGATTGGTCGAAACAAATGTGAAGCAAAAGAAAGAGAAACCCATATTTGTGCTCATTTGCCATCAGACTTCAGATTGATCATCTAAAGTCTGATACTTTTTACTTTGAAGGTTCATATTGCCCTACCTTGGCCATGTATTCTGTCACAATAAACAGACTTCCTTTTTCCTCTAGAATCACTCCAAGAAGCTGCACCAGGTTATTGTGTCTCAGTTGCCTACCAAGAAAGAGGATAGTACTGTTAGGTACTTCATTGAGGCTTTTACTCATACCATGTCCACAATACATTGCCTTTGTTGTGTGACTTACGTCATGACCGATGCCTCTGCCACGAAGGCCTGCGCGGTAGCATCGTGTTTTATGCATTTCACTGCAACTTTAGACCCTCTGTAGTCTCCCAGCATGACATCTGAGAAGCACACATAGCAGATTATCACAATGTTCATCACATTGCTTTTAGTTTTTTTGTTAGTTAGAATCAGCAAAACCCTCCCAAAAAGCTGGTCCGTTCAACACAATTCAAGACATATCCCCTGTATTGACTGTAACATAAGGGTTATTGAGTGTACTGGTACTTACCTCCAAACTCTCCTTTTCCTATCGAGTGCTGAAGTTTGAGTTCCTCTCTGTTCAGTGCCCAGCCACCTGTGATATCACATGACAGGATGTTATGGATCTGTACACAAAATCCCATGCATGATTTCCATTAATTAATGTCGACTTAGTCTACCAAAGGACTAAATAGTGAAGCACACCAGCACACGTGGCACGCCTTAGAAACAGACACCGTTGTAACAGAGCTTCATTTAAAAAGTTTCAATTTAAATCTGAATCTCCAATTGATGTTCGTCTGTCTTATTAAGATATTTTTTTTTTTTGCACATGGGCTAAGTGCGATTTAGCGTGTGATTTGACGTTTGATATCGGGTGTGATTTCTATACGTGTCCGTTGAGAGCGTGGGAATCTTACTCCTGCGGAATGCGTCCTTGGCAGCAAAAGTCCCTTCCTCCAACTTTGGCTTGATGAGTATGGTACACAGGCCATCTGCATTCTCAGTGTAGTGCTGTAAGCAAAACAGGAAAGAGCAGTTTGATTATCCCCAATAGGATTCCCTTGGATGCAAACCGTTAAAACGGTTTATATTTCACGTGTAGTACTCCCCAGTGGCCAATAGAGGGAAGTGATCCAGCTAGGTCCACTGATGAACCTTACTCATGCATTCAAATGCCCACATCCTCTGTTGAAATTTCCTGTTCAGGATTGGTTCCTGTAGCAGCACACTCTCACTTAAACAGGCCATGTGACAACTCGCAAACAATATAGAGAGCTAGTCCAAAACAACATGCAATGCATCCCCATTTATTCCTCCTCCTTACTTCCACCAGCTGCATGAGGTGGTCAAAGTACTCTTCCGCGTCGATGGTGAGCTTGCTATCCTTGTAGACGATGTGGTAGTGCTCCACCTTGCCCTCGCAGCTCACACACAGCGTGTAGTCCCCGGGGTAGTTGGTGCTCTCGCGTACCAGGAACAGCCCCGTCTCAGGTGGGGTCAGCAGCTGCTCCGCCTGCTCCCTGCTGATCTTCCCGTGGAACCATCTAGAACAGGTGGGTAGGCAGGTCGTCACTATTTCAGTTATTATCCATGCATACGAGGACAAACACGCGCTCATACACCCATACTACCATGTGTATGAGTGCACGCACGCACGCACGCACGCACGCACGCACGCACGCACGCACGCACGCACGCACGCACGCACGCACGCACGCACGCACGCACGCACGCACGCACGCACGCATGCACACAGGGGCGCAGCACCAAATTCTGGGCCCTGTATACAAGAGGTACTGATGGCCCCCCCCCCGAATTCCCCCTTCCAGCCCCCCTGCGCAGAATTGTTGGGGGGGGGTGAAGAACAGTTGTTGACAGTATATATATATAATTATTATTTTTTTTTTGGGCCCCCCCAAGCCTGTCCACCTTACACCCCTGCGCACAAACACAAACACACATACACATGCATTCATACAAACCCACATACACACACCTGCATTCATACACACCCACACATCTACAAAGACACAAACACACACTCACACACACAATACATGCATACATTGACACACACACACAGTCCCACACCCACGCATACAAACGGACAAACGTCCACACATCCACCCACCCATACATGCAAACGTACACACACGTACATACACACACACACACACACACACACACACACACACACACACACACACACACACACACACACGTCTTGCGAGTCATCTTTTGAGATTGTTTTTCTTGAGAGATAGAGCGAAAGAAACTGCAACAAACAGGAAATGGTGCAGAGTTCACAAGCAACACAGTTGGAAACAAACGAGCCGTGCTCTGCAATTACAAACGTAGCCCAACCCAATTGTGGTCAACATTCACGGCACTGACAGCACCGTCGCCATAAAACAAATCGGCCATCTGCCTCCTGCCAGCCACCGCACAGCCAAAGGGACAAAGGGGTACGGTAGAAAAATGTTGGCCACAACCACAGGGGAGACAGGGGCGGCTGGGCTGGTGACCAACACACATATGGGGAAGTTACATGTAAACCATGTCAGTTTGTGAGTGAGTGAATGAGTGAGTGAGTGAGGTCGGCTTAGCTCAGGAGGTAGAGCAGTTGCCTTGTAACCGAAAGGTTGCTAGTTCGATTCCCAGCTCCTCCTAGCTGTGTTGATCTGTCCCTGAGCAAGACACTTGTGGCATGTGGCTTGAGGATGCTGACAGGTGGGCGTCACACGTTGGGAGTCAAACACCTCCGCCACGAGACACAACCCTGCACCCCGTGACAGGAGTCAGGACGGGTGAGTTTTACTTACGGCATGAGGCTCAGCTTGCCATCGGATTTCACTCCTTCCCTTTTCTGGACATAGTTGACTGGGATGGTTCCCTCTTGGCCCGCCGAGTTCTTCGCTTTATACCAGTTTGGGTCCTGGAACCGAAGATCACATCAGAAGATTACAATGGCACTCATGGTGTTTGTTTTCATCAGAAACACACACACACACACACACACACACACACACACACACACACACACACCACAATAAATATATATATTGATATTAATTACTTAAAAAATACAATTTAATCCTTCACCACAAGCCAAAAAGTAAGCAGTCGTTTTCCTGGCGTTCACAGACACACACAGTATTACCTTTGTGGCGAAAATAATAGTCAAGATGTCTCCTTTATTGAAAGGCAAGTCGTATTGCGTGGTGCCTCTGAAGTTGTACCTGGCCACACACTCTGTGCCCTGCGGCCATGAAGCCTGAGAGAGGAGAGAGAGTAGAAGCTTATGAATAATGTTATGTTCATTGTTTACAATGTTCCATTATTATTGATCAGGTGCATTCTAAGCATTTCTGTGGCTTACCTGGACCTCAGTCATACTCGGGGTAGTGGGGAGGCAGCACTGCCCTCTCACAGGTGACACAGCCTAACTGCATCAGACCACAAACACAGACACACACACAGATTTTATTCTTCTTCTTTCTATATTTATACTAATTTGTATTAGTTTGCCAGTGTGCCGCAAGGCAGGACAGATTCTGAAACTGCTTGTAATTGGCTAATCGCACTCAAACCCGATGGTAGAGTATGGGCCCTTTAATGATCAGCGGCGATAGCCTGGATGTGCGGAACAGAAGGTAAAAATAGCTCAGGGCAGGAGAAAGCAGAACTAACAGCGCATGCCACGCTTTCATTATGCATTTCATCTTTTTCCATGATGTAGACAAGTTTCGCACTTGAATTTGTTTTTTTACAATTCTTATCGTTGAAATGTAATTCAAACCGGCGATCACTGTATGGCAAAACACTTTACTTCTCCTGATATATCATAGTTACTATAGGTATGTTTATTATGGTGTACAAGACAGGATTACTTTTTACTTAAGCACTGTACTTCTACAGTACCTATGATTGTTTACTAAATACTTTTTTAATGCCCATAATAAGAAATCATTAGGCCAAGTGAAACTAGATTATCATAACCCCAATTTAGGTCTCAAAAGTGTTGACTGTGTGGTCACAATAAAACGAATCAGGATGATGATAAGCATTTCACTTTTTAAACGTTAGAATGTTTGAGACAATAACAATGCTTCAAATATACTAACATTTTGAAATGTTTAACAGAGGACTTTTCACTTTCACCAAATATATTTTTTTTCTTTGTCAATAAGATATAATTAGCTTTTTGAGTGTCAACAATGAGTGACCCTTGTATTTCTGTATTATTCCTGTATTTCTTGCCATACACATCAACCTAGCAGATGCTTAAAAATAGTCATTGGTCTGCGGTTGAGAACAGAATATAACCAACCAATCACTTCCTCTTTTCTATGCGTCAGTTCCTTTCGGCCAGTTCCATGCAAAGGAGTGAGAGCTCTCATTCACAGCGCTGCATCCAATCGCCTCCCCAAATAAGGTCATGGCACTCCACCGTGTCATATAGAGTCCATTATGCACTTCCTGCATCGGGTGATTCGACTGTATCAAGAGACCGACTCCATCCGACTTTAGAGAGAAAGAGACAGCTCACTAACCAATATATGCCTCAAAAACCCTATATCTTAAACCACAAAAAACTTTTCCATTGAAATACCAATGCAAAAGTATCTCCCATACATCAGTTCACATCATCTTGTAACTTTTTTTCTTCAGAAAAAAGTAATCTCTGGAGATCGCTGACTTAACGGGCGGTAGGGAGGAAGTGGCTGTTTTCACACGGGAAACGCCGCAGCTGTCATAGTATACAGACAGAAATGTGTAAGTAAACACATTTCCCCACAGAGATACATCTTAAGCTACTACTGCGCACTATTGCACCCCCAACGACACACACACACACACACACACACACACACACACACACACACACACACACACACACACACACACACACACACACACACACACACACACACACACACACACACACACACACAGAACTAACTGCACGCATCCTAATCCCAAGCCTATATCAGCCACAACCTACGAGGGTATATCCCCACACAACCCATTGAGACGTAAACTATCTCAGTTTATGACCAACCCATAACCTTCCCGTATTCACCCGGGTCTAATACATAACAGAAGGGCTGGCATTCGGTTAGGTCTGACAGCGACAGGATATGTTCGGGCAAAGTTTGTTGGTAAGCCATGATGTCACTGTAAGCGGAATGGATGTACTTGTCCAAGCCTCGCAAACAAAGCAGTCTTTTAATTCTCCATGTGTGGATCAGTGAATGCATCCCAGTTTGCCTGCTCAAAAAAAAGTCTGCCGGGACCTCAGCCTGTTTCACAGCCCCAATGGGTGAGAGCTATGATTTCCATTTCCAAAAGGCCTCGCTGTGAAACCACAGCTTTTCCCCCTTTCATGAAACAAACAGGGCCATTCTTCCTGAGCCAATCTGCTTTCCAATGAGTTTTATTGACCGAACCCATCCTATCCGTGCTGATCATGAGCCCCACAGCATACGATAAAAAGCACACTTTTTATTCACATTACTCATAACTAAAATGTCAAACATAACTCAATATAATATAAAAAAACATGTGGTCTATTGAAGTCTCTTCGAAATGACTTATAAACGTTGGGCCCACAACTTGCATTGCTACACAACACCGACTTGCAGTAGACACATACGACCTAAGACAAACAAAACCCAGAAATGTTCCATTTGACACCACAGATCACAGAGAGCAAACGTTGTCAGCCCACATCTATCGGTAACATTGTGCGCGCAACGGAAACGAGGTTGATTGCTTTCTGCATGATTGTCTACCAAGACAAACGTGCCTTCGTCAGCAGTGATGACGGTAACCATGTCCCACTCAAAGCGAACGGCTCTAATGGCAGTCAGAACAACGAAGCAAGAACAGACAGGCTCAAATACCTTCTGCCACTCCCTTCTCTGCCTGCAAAGTAAGAGACACCAGAGGAAGAGCAGAAAAAACCTGTTGCTTGGGTTAAAGACAAGCTAGCTGTTCTGAGGGGGGGGGGGGGGGGGCTATGTAGCATGTAGCTTGTTGAGATGAATAAAACAAACCCTTACCCTCTGCCTCCTCAAATGTGTGGCATCTTTTCCCTCTGGGGGAACTGTGCTCTATAAGCCAATCAATGAGGTTGTCTGTGGAGCTGTGTGCGGTACACAAGCAGCCCTGATAGGATGGGGGTCCAGGGGTAAGGACGATGGAGAGCTTGGCGGTTAATTGCTAGTTGTGGGTCCCTTTCACTGCATGGGGCACTGCAGGAGGCCTCACGATTGCCTGCCAGCCCGCCGCCCGTCCCGTTCCCTCCCACCCCCCCTGTCCCCGTTCCCCCCCTTGAGGATGGCTCTTCAGCTGCTTTGATGCTGCTGCCCTTTTATCCTCATCATCATCATCATCATTGCGGTAGCATCAGGGTGGCAAGACCGAGAAATGGAGAGAGAGGGAGAGGGAGGAGGAGACAGAGAGGGTTGAAGAGATTATTGCCACATCCTAAAGGTTTGCATAATTAGGGTTTGTGAACCACATGAAGGAGTGCGCCCCGTAAAGTTAAGTTGTGGCCCAAAGCCCTGAAGGTTGGTGGAGCCACAGAGAAGGGGATCAACAGCATGCTTGGGGACAACAGCTGGAATCTTGTGTAACAACACCTTTCCATGTTATGACGGTCTCTTACATAAGTGGGTGAGGCACATGAGCAGTATCACAGGGACTTTCACCAAAAAACACTTATTTTTGCAAGTCTAAGACTTTGGTGGAGGCATGACGTGCAAACAGGAACAAGTTGCCAGGCCGAAGTTCGTAACGTGCCCAGGGGACTGAGTCTATTCGTTTAGGTAGTGGAGTTTCCTCCACAACACAATCTATTATCCTAAAACGTTATAAAGGGTGCCTATTGTTTAATACGGTCCCATGTTGGGTGATGCCTTAGCCTTGCTGTGGCATGTTTTTCTAATTACAAGTTAAGTTGTCAGGCATTCAGGTGTGTCAGAGAGAGAGAGAGAGAGAGAGAGAGAGAGAGAGAGAGAGAGAGAGAGAGAGAGAGAGAGAGAGAGAGAGAGAGAGAGAGAGAGAGAGAGAGAGAGAGAGAGAGAGACATAGTCAGAGACAGACAGACAGATAGACAAACAGAAAAAGATGCGCTGTTGCTATATTTGGGTTTGTCTGAATTATTAAGTATTCATAATCACTAATAATTACACTGATGTTCAGTAACTTGGAGCAGTATCGAGAACATTGAGAGAAAGCATTGAGATATTGATCATATTGTTGCAGGTCCTGCATGGCTGAAATGTGCCTACTCTTTCGGAAACACAGTACCCTACAGGAAACAAGCCCAACGTGTACAATAGGGCTCCGTTTAGTGAGATCTGTTGAGCTGTATCGATAGCAGCTGTAGCCGTAATTCAAGTTTCAGAGTGGTTTAGTTGACGTCCAGAATGGAGATTGGGGGGGGGGGGGGGGGGGGACAATGCGCTTACCTGGGAATAAAGTTGTCCGGAGAGCAGGCTACGGAGAAGATCTGCTTACGGTAGCGCGTCCGTGTTCAGCAGGATGCATGAAGTCCCGAAAGTGGAGAACCGTGTTATAACCGATACAGAGATGTCCGACACAAGTCACAAAAAAATAGGCAAATGGAAAATATTGGCGCACTCCGTGACATCATTTAGTAAAAAAGACTACGCAGCGTTTGCATTCCCTAAATGTTTATCTCGCCATCTTTTTTTAAGTCCGAGGTTAGACAAATAAGCTAGGAGAGAATAACGCATATGGAAATGCCTTCACTTCTACAAACTATAACAGCGAACATTCTTCTGTCATTATAAACATTCAAGTTTTGCCCCACCTTTCATTTTTCACTGCACATGCGCAGTCACGGTAGATTGCTCATCGATGCAGTTTCCTTGTATCTCGTCGTCTGCTCATCGGACTTTAAATCCGTATAAATAACTCAATCTATTCTTATCTTCTCGTTAAATGCATTTTCATTAAGGAATGATTCGTGTTAAATAATAAATAAATGTTTGTCTTACTATGCCTAGAATGGTTGATAAACAAATGAAAAATGTGCTCAAAATAACTATTCAGAAAATTTGTTGGTGTTTTTTTGCTTTACATTTATAAAAATCGTTAAATATGAGAATCACCGGAGGGAAGTAGTGTTGAAAAGGCAAAAATATATATATTATAGAACATAATATATGTAGTTTTATTGCCACCAGGTGGCTGAATGAATAAATACATAAACTAAATACATCAAATTAGAAATCTCGTCTGAATCTTCCTTAAACGGCAAGCGCCTGGTTGTCTCAAAACCCCTTATTTAAGGCATTCATCAGGATATTTACGGTTAACGTGGATCAGATTTTTCAATAAAAATAATCTTTTTGAAAAGATATTTCAATCTAATAAAGTAGGGAGGGAATAACGCATATGCAATTATAACACATTGTTTAAGATGAAGACATACTTTATTTAATGGCAATGCCACAGAGATAAGAGTCCATCTTACTTCACATTCTTCACATTTCAATATTCCAAAAGCTGAAAAAGGTTCTTAAGTGGCTTTAATCCTGACGGACACCACTTAACTAAATTATTTCTATCTTGTTTTTTTTAGTTTTTAGTCAAAAACATTGGACATAGTTTTCAGGTAACAAGTGACCTGGAGACCCACCAATAGCATGTGTCCGTATACCTGTGGAAAGCGCTTTAACGCGATACTAGCTGCCTGATAGAAAATAGATCTTGTTTTTAGAAACAGGTCATAGATGTCAATGCTTTTTTTTGTATCTAATACATTCTGTAATATGAAACAAAAATTCAATTGGCTGAAAACATGGACCAGGTGTACAAAAAAATGAGGGACACAAGAAAACATTGTTTTTGAATTAATGATTTCAACCAGCTTATCCTAAAACCAATGTGTTCAGAAATACAACCTCACAGCCCGACGATTGCACATGGCAGAGATTGAATAGCAATTTCCTCAATGGCAAGAGCTTAAACTAATAACAGCTTAATGTGCCATAATAACCACCGCACTTAATAACCAATAGTTGTTAGACTGTCAATGGCCCTTCTTTTCCAACATCGAAAATATCATGCTCATAACATGGGACACTACACAGCGACTGTAGTCTTAATGAGCAACTTAAACGTGGCTTACGTGTTACCCAGGAACACATTTGTCCATCGATCAACAACTGAACAAATAACCAAGGATTATTACCATAGCCCTTCGTAAACAGACGGGGAGCAGACCATGGCCATTTAGTACGAGCGCACTTGAGCAATGCAACAATGCTTGAGTAAATTGGCTGAATGTTAGTAACCACTACTAGTGCACCCTATGGAATTTAAGGCTTGAAATACCCAAACGGCCAACGGTGGTGAGAAGATATCGGCTCGTAGCCAATCGGGAGAGCCGCTACGCAGAGTGCAGAGGGATGACAAATTTACAGCCGAAGGGAGAATGGTACTTGATGCCCACCTCCTGGAACACGTGGCAGGGCACCCCGATGTCACAGAGGTACACCCTGCCGGCTCCCTCGGCCAGGGCCAGCGGCAGGCACAGGGAGAGGGACCACTTGGCCTCCACGGCCAGCCCCTGTCCGCTGACCGGAGGGTCTATGCTGAGCACCGGCGCTCGGTTCTGGTTGGCCCAGTCGGCGGCTGCTCGGTACCAGGGCTGGTCCATCAGGAATGTGTTCTCATGGCAGTCCAGACAGTTGACGATGAGGTCCACGGGGGAGTCGGGCAGGTCTGTGGAGAGAGGACGAACGTTTGGTGTGATGTGGCTCCCCCCCAACTCTTGACCGACCTAGCTCGAAACCTTCGCTTGTGATCTCTGATAAACGGCGAGCATAGACCTCGGCTGTACCTTTAATACTCGACACTTGTTTCCCCCCGGTCCGGCTGTAGATTGCGAGCTCTGTGGTGACCGGGTCCAGCATCTTCACAAAGTTGGGCAGGAACAGGATGACCTCGACCTCGTGGTTGGCCAGGTGCCGCCCACAGCTGATGCCCTGCGCCCCCTGGACGTGCGGGCCGCACAGCAGGGCCACCGTGGGGCGCTGGTGCACATTCTTGGGCGTGAGCCTGCGGGAAGACACCGAATGAGGCACCGAGACTAATTGTCTTCCTATATTTAGCAGGGGCTCACGAGGACATTACTGCCACAGGGATGAATGTCATTTTGGGATCTTGATGCGCCTCAGGGCTTCACCAATACTTTGGTGCCTTGAAGGTCTTATGTGGTTGCTGTGCCGATATTAGCATAGGAAGCGTTATGTAACCGTGACTTACTTGCATACCGTTGCCTGTTTCTTAGAGAGATAATTATCTTGAGTGACAGCCTTCTCAAAGCAATTTACTTGAGAAAGTACTACACACGAAAGCCTAATTTGTTTTTAGAATTAAATTAAGCAACCACAATCTTTGATTCTGATAAGTAAATGCCACTTCAAATTTGTAGCATCTTTTCCCTCTCAGGGAAATGTGTTATATAATTCAATAAGGGGTTCAGGGGTAGTGACGGCCACTGTAGCCCCCACAGTGGCTTTAACGTGACTACCTAGAGACCTACAAACAGCTGTACACGTGCTCACCTGTTGGGCCCACCCAGCAACGTCAACGCCATCTGACTGGCGCACACGCCCGTCATCTCCAGCCGCCGCTCCAGCGAGAGGCCGTGGCGCTCCGCGGCCGCCACCAGCCGCTTGTGGAGCTCGTAGGACACGCTGGGCACCACCAGCCCCGAGTCTAGCCAGAGGAGGCAGGGACACGGTCAAGAAACCAACCAACCTTGAGGTTATGCAATGCTAAAACAAATGTTTTAGCAATACCATTTTTTTAGTTTTCATACAGTCTGGTCCCTAATCTTCTATTGAATATTTATTAATGCTGTCACATAATGAATGTGGTTTATGAGAATTGTACGTGACCCAAAAATCATATTCGAAGTTTGTTTGTTTATTAAAAATATTTCGACCATTAAATGCCTTCAGTAAGACCTGGATTGGGCGTTGCGAGGTTTGTTTACCGGCGTTGCTATGGTTACCGGTCTTGCGTGTTCCAACGGTTTATTAGGTTCCTAATAAATCGCTGTCTAATCAATACTTCATTCACTGCCTCTTCCGTGGTCATTACAATATTATGAATAGACTGCGTCGGGTTCTCCGACGTCTCTCCCTCTTGGCCTGCCCATAAGAGGTTCGAATATTAAGGGCTGCCTAATATTCGTTTGAATTTTGATTGTGCTTATTTTAACGAGTGATGCCTTCTTGGCATGGTTCTTTTCTTAGAAAAGTGATTTAATCTCAATGAATTTTCACCTGGTTAAATAAAGAGATTGATTGATTGATGGACAGAGTGTGGAGGGACGTACCTGTGCAGTACTCTTTGGCTCCGGCCTGCGGCACCTTGATCTGCCTGTACACGACGGGCTTGTTCTCCAGGATGTTCTCATCGTGGCGGTAGCGCGTGGGCGTCTGCTCCTGGGGCGTGCCACGCGACCTGGTGCCGTTGCCGCGGCGATCCGAGCCCTCGATCTCCGAGAAGACGGCGGCCTTGTCGAAGAGCGCCAGGTTGCCCTCGAAGTCAAAGTCCGTGTCCAGGCCGTCGTCTATGGCGTCCCCGAAGCACTCGTCGTCCCGCTGCTTCATGGGACCGCCCCCGTTCTTCACCCCGTTCTTCTTGGGGGTCGGCTGGTTCGCCCCTCGACTACTTGAAGACCCTGAACGGTCGGGGAAATACAATATATTTGAATAAATCCTCATAAATCATGAATGAGATACACTTAATTATTTGAGGATGTGTAATTTGGGTGACACTTTCTCAGCCACATATTCACAGAACTAAAATGAATGCCAAAGAGCAAGAAAGACTAGCTATAAACATCACATGAGCAGTAATAACAAAATGTACACGCAGATTGTGAATGTCACATTATTGTATTCTACATTACTGACGTTGAGGCTGAGGTGGGTAATGGCATCCGTTAACGGTTCTCGCTTCGCATCGACACTTACATGAGTTGTGTCGTCGACGGAAAGCCTTGGGTTGGCCAGGCACATCCAGATGTCGCTCACCGTAACTTTTGGAGCAGTGCTGGGGAGAGTTGAGTCTCCCCTGAGCCCTGGGGTCAGCCTTTGGCACGGCGACCGGTGCACTGCTAGTCTTGCTGGACACAGAGGCGCTGTTCACCGCACAGCCATTACTAATGTCCAAAATCTTGAGCTCCTTGATGTCCATCGCACTGAAGAGGACATAACTTCACCATTAAAAACAATAACAATGCTGTCGGTCAACAACAGTGATTTGATGGATGGATGTAATATAAATTAGACATATCTAGCATATCTATCCATCATATTTATGATAGATATCTGTCAATGCTATCATATCTATCTATAGATATATCCAGTACATAAACAGACAGAAATACATGGAGACAGTTCATAACGTTACATTACATAGAAAATGTGTATTATATATGTTGCCTTTACCTAAAAGTGACCTCGGGGACGGAACACTTGACCCCATTGTGGAAGGGCTGTCTCAGGGAGATGGTCTGGCTCGTCTGGTCCACGGAGGACACCTCTCCCTGGTACACTCCAAGCGTCGGACCGCAGTTGATGGACACCAAACTACCCAACCAATCGGCTGCCATCTCCTACAACGACAAGGAATGCTGTTCGGAAAGGAGAAAATATAACGGGGTGTAGGGTTTGATTGACTGTGTAACGTTAGAGGATATATCAGTGTTCATCTGTTCGCACATCGTTTAGCTGCAGCTCGATGCTAGCTAGCGGTGTTGTTGCCTGAACTTGGCGCCGTTCCTGTTGCTCTAATCACGTACATCGGCAGGAATACGCAGAATTTGAGTCTTACCTTTTTCGAAACGGTATAATGGAGGTTTTGTTTTGCCTCGACCACTGCTTGTGTCTGAACCTGTGACTGAAAAGCCAAAGGAAAACAAATTTTCGCCTTTGAACTGTTAGCCACTTAGCTTCGTTTATCGTCACCCGCTGTTTGCTGGTGTTTCGCTTTCCATTTCCGTTTTCTGCGAGATTTTTCTTCGAAGTAAAAGTAGGGATTGTGTGTTTCCAAATTAAAAGTTTATGTTTTCATTTTATCACTTTGGTTATTTTTAATACATTTAAGTAATTTGAAAAGGGATAATATCTTTAAATATGTAATATTAATAAAAGAGAACAAACCGCGATTGAGGTGTTGAATCTAATTATTTTAGTATGACTTTGTATTGAGCCAGGAGCATGCAGTATTTGACACTGGGCTGTAACAATAGCATATGCGTACTATACCAAGACACTTTAAAAAAAAAAAATCTACAGCCTAAAACGAATATAGTTTCTGACAATGTTACTTATATATAACATTAGTACACACTAGATTTTAACACTATAAGTTCTCTTTATCTTTAAACATTTACGCATTACTGTTTGTTTGAGATGCAGGCCCCTCTCAGAGAGGTCATTGAGTCTGTCATTGATTCACACCATAGTACGTAGAGATGATCTCAACACTCATAACAAACAGCGAACACCAGATTTAGCTGGTGAGGTTCTCTGTGGACAGCACACCCAACCAAATATTTCTGTGTGTTATGTTTACCATAGATACTGTGATTATGGTGTGTGTGTGTGTGTGTGTGTGTGTGTGTGTGTGTGTGTGTGTGTGTGTGTGTGTGTGTGTGTGTGTGTGTGTGTGTGTGTGTGTGTGTGTGTGTGTGTGTGTGTGTGTGTTGACCAACTCACAATCAAATGTATTAAGCGGCTTACATACAATGAAACCATATTCCAGACAAAAGACAGCGGGGGATACATTCAGACATTATTATTGCAGAAACAATATGATACAAAAAAAAACAAGGAATTCAAATTGACAGCTTGTTTCTAGTTACCAAGCAAACAAGCAGTGGAAAATGCCAGTCACATCTCCGAGAATAGTGTCACACTTGCTATACGACTGGAGACTGTGATCATCATCATCTAGCCCTCAAGCATCCTGGCCCGATCTCGCACTCTGAAACAACATGTGGGCCGACGAAGACCGCAGCCTGTCCTACACCAGGAGCAGGAATGACTGGGAGTCCAGCTTCTCCAAGAGCTCCACGCGCTCCTTCAAACCTACCGGCCGGTTGGCCCTCGCAGATCTGGATGTATGGGATGACGCGTGTCTATTTAAAGCCCAGGTGAGAGGGGAGTCACGTCCAAGACAAGAGTGTTACTCTGTAGGTTCAAGTGTGATTCTGTAATTGTAAAATTATCAGAGTTCAGATCCGTTAATTTTGGTTTATTTTTCTTGACAGTCTTCAGCACATAGTGGCATGGCTGCTGTCTCTGGGTTAGGGCTTCTGTCGAACCACTGGTGAGAGGAAAAACATGTACATGCTGTTCAAATAAAGATGCAGGTCACTGCTAGTGAGTGGTCTGTGAAACGATGCATCAGATATTCTGGTTTCCTTGGATTTGAACTTTTTCAAATTCTTTGCTAAAAGCAGCCCTTTCACCAGCACTGTTGGTTTTGGACCGACGCTGCCAAACATGAGGCAGTGGATGTCCACGTCAGACCTGGCTCCAGAGCTCATCCCCGGCTTCCCCCTGGACCCGTCGCGGGCGGGGGAGCTCCACTCCGCCCAGGGAGAACGGGGCTCCAGGCGGGCGGAGCTGGTGCACAGGCTGCAGGAGGCCCAGCAGCGTCTGGAAGACACAAACGACCTCATGAAGAGCAGAGGCCAACCACGGCCCAGCATTAAGACTACAGCACAACTCCTGGACATGAAACACAAGGTATGAATAGAATAGATATGGGACCTCTAGAGAAATGTGTTTTCAGCTCTGTTCAATTATTTCAATCGTAGCTTTCGTCCCCTCTCTGTCTTATTACAAGACATCCTGTTAACATTATATATGTTAATCAACTATCGACTGCCTTTGGCAGTACCGTGTGACATCTAGCAACATTGTCCTCAGTTTTATTTCTTCCCTATATGCCGAAATGTGTTTACCCAGACCCTGAATGAGTGTGTACATTGTTGTTGTTACATTATCAGTACTTGGTCATCAACAGTCAATTCCATGTAACAAACTGTCGTCTGCTAGTGGATCGCGTGCTTTTTTATGCATATATGTGTCTCCCCTTGGAGAAGGCAAACTTCCAGCAGCATGCCCAGGGTGTGCACCTGAGGCAGCAAGGGAAGGCTCAGTACAACGGGGAGGCGTTTGCTGAGCTCCGTGAGCAGGAGAACCAGGCCCAGGACAGCGCCCTGATCAGGGAGGCCTTGAAATCCGTCAAAGAGGTGAGAAGGTTGGCGATTGGGATGCAGTCACACGCTAGCTCCACCACATCCTCCGCACATGAGTCACACTCTTGCTTCTTGCTTAACGCCAGGTCAACGAAACATTGAGAAGTGAACTCAAGGTGGTCAAGCAAAGCCTGGAAACGTCCCAGGCTCAGCTCGGTGAGCTCAGGGCGGAGAGAGATACTCAGGCCTGTCAGATGTCTGCACTCAAGGCCCAATGCACCCAGCTGATTCAGGAGAAGGAGGAGATTCTGGGTGACCGTAATACACGTGGACGAGAGGAGGAGCTAGCAGAGTGGACGGAAGAGCGCCGAAAGCTCAGGTGAAATAGGGACGTCATTCATGCATGAGGTCATCCATCAGGCAACATGCTATTGGAGTGGCTATGTTTTTTTTTATTTCAACCTGAAAGGTACTAGGTTCAGTTCTGACTGTCAAAAGCTTGCTTGTAGGCAGTCTAGAGGAAGATGATGGCCAAAAACGAATGAATGTATCAGAATTCACTGTTAGCTGCTTGGGATCAATTTAAAGAAGTACATAATTAATGGCAGCAAATAGTAACATTGTCATAAAAAACATGTCATAAAAACACATCTTTGCAGGGAAACTTTGGATGCTTTGCATGCAGACCACCAGAGGCTGCAGGATCGCTGTCTGTGTCTGGAGTCTGAGGTCCTGGCGAAGGAGGAGGAGCTCTGTGTGAAGGCGCAGGAGTTTCGTGAGCAGGAGTCTGAGAGACTCAGTGGCAAGGAGGAGTTCAGGGCCTCGGCCTCGTTCTGGAACGAGAAATGGCAGGCGGCTGCGCTTAGTCTGAGCTCCACACAGAGGGAGTTAGAGGCCATGAAACAGCAGGACCCTGGACACAAGGTTAGACTGGCTGTGTGCACACAACTCCATGTTCAGACTTTGTTCTGCACCAAACGAGAATTGAACTTTCCACATCTCCAGTTCCTTTTGAAAGTATATCCAAAAAAATAAATGAAACAAACGAAAGTACCCAATAAATATTATGTCGGGCCTTGAGTCAGGTCTGATCTTCACATCAGTTGGTCTTCGTATTTTGCCTGTAATTGCTTTGCACTGGAACCGATTATGATTCTGTCTCTGAACTGAATCATTTCAGCTCCAGGAGGAAGCTACAAGACTGGCTGCTGAGGTTCAAGGACTTCAAACTGAGCAGGATAGAGACAAGTGAGCAAATTGACTAAACACACAATCTCTATTGGTAAGAATGCATTCAGTCACTAAAATAATTTTCCCTTCAAAGAGAAGAAATTAAGGCCCTGCTTCTGCACAAAGCAAACCTTGAGGCAGAACTTAAAAGGACGAAGGTAACTTGTGAAGGCTTACATCTTTATCAACTGGAACTAAACAATGACTGTTATCCGAGACAGAGACTCCTTCATGACTATTATATTTGCATACAGAGGGAGACTAACTCAATACTGCGTGTTGAACTGGACGCATGCAAACAACAACTGGAACTGGAAAAGAACAGGAACAAGGAGCTGGTTCACACACAGAGGGGTGAACGCCCAGGTACATCTATCAATGTATTGAGTCAGTTAAGACAAGTCAAATAAAAGTGAATAGAGGGACTTAATCTCTTAAACTCTTGTGTATATTATCAGTTGGTGAGGCTGTGCAGACAGTAGACAAAGAGACGATGACGATGTAAGTGTAAACCAAGAATGTGTAATCATTTATAAATATGTCATCATTTATAAATATGTCATACACTCTCTTCTTGTTTCTCTGCTCTGTCTCTGAAGCCTGTCTTCTTATCTGTTTGTTAAGATTCAGCATGCCACCCAAGATGGGGCAGCCAATGATGCACCCCGATGGAAGGCTGAATGATCCTTCACCAGTAAGGATGAGTAAACGGGCATAAGTGGATTTATTACACAGATAAACAAATATGCACTAATCTTCTTCCTCCTCCTCCTCCTCCTCCTCCTCCTCCTCCTCCTCCTCCTCTAGAAGATGAGTGGTCATCTAGACCGGAGGATGCCAGCACAGGAGAATGTATTGGACCTGCATTGGACCAAAGTCCCTCCCATTATTGAGCGATTTGGTCTGAATTATGCCATTAAGGGTCTAAACTAAGTGTGTTTATGCTTTTATATTGGCAGGTTAATTTGGAAAGCACTGGGGCTTTAAGTATGGCCCAACAGCTGGCAAACATGCAGGTGGAACTGAAGGAAAAGTATGTAAAGTGAATACAGATTGATTATTATTGGTTATGACTATAGTAGGATTTGTTTGGGATTTGTTGGAGTAACTAAAGTCCTTCATGTGTTAGGGAGCATGCTTTGGAGGTCCAAGAAATACTGAGAGAGGCAGAGCAGTCGGAGGCCGAAAGTACGATTTCTGCATTGAAACTGAAGGTAGAGTTTCAGTTCTCAGTCATGTTAAGAAAAATATGATTAAAAACAAAAATAACAATTGTTGGTAATGTGTATTTAATTTCATACTTTATGTTTCTGATGAGCTTACAGCTTGTGAAGTTGAACGCTGTTCAGGGGTTACAAACACTCAACCAAGTTCACTCGGTAAATAGAATGCTGCTAACAGAAATGCTGTTAATTTTTTTTTTTTTAATAAGTCCAACATATTTGCCTTGCATAGGATACCGATGATAGAACATCTTCAGAGAGACAGAACACGAAACCGATCAGTCAAGTGGACCACGACAGGCAGCGCAGAATGGTCACGGAGCAGGTGAGAACAACAGATAAAAAATGCACCCTTTCATTGTTTGGTACACACTGCCTTTAAGTTGAAAATCTGTCTTTGTCTCAAATGAAGTTAAAAAACCTCTTCAAAGAGAGGAAAGACTCGGGGAAGGCCTGTGACAGTCAACCTGCGGTTCAAACCCACGTGTGTCCACAACAAGAGTTGGCAACCAAGTCCCAAGCCATCAAGGTACAAAAGACACTTAGGAACCACTTAGGTGCAAATATTAGGCAATGCGTTTTCTATGCATAATTGTGCAGTGTAAGTGCTTTAGGGCTGTAAATCTTGTTTCCATGTTTGACACACACTGCAGAGTCAACGACAACAGGAGCTACTGAGGTGTAGAAATGAGCTTTATGGCTCAGGCCTTGCGCCTGTATCTGAGGAGGATGAGGAAGATGAGGAGGAGGAGGAGGAGGAGAAAGATACACAGCAAGAGCAAGGATGAACCGGCCTAGTGCACTCCACAACCAGAGCAGCTGGGTCGAAATACTTTGAATAAAGTTGATTGGAGGATGGCTGAATTCATGATCATGATGTCACATTTCCTGTCAAACTTCTTCACGACCATTCATTATGTCTCTCTCTCTTTCTCTTTCCGACACCACATCCCTTAGTGATAAGTTAGTGCATCTGTAGGCTGTAACTGTGACTGTAACCAACACACACACACACACACGCACACGCACACGCACACGCACACGCACACACACACACACACGATGAGTAGATTATGAGTGCATTTCAGACAGAAACTCACATGTGCCGACACAGAGAGTGTTAATCCCTGCTGCTTTTCAGAAGCATCACTGCTGCACATGGATGCTTACTGTAGTGTAACTGTAATCTCACACATTTCACTCTTCACTGGGTTAATAGCTGGATTTAGAGCCCAGGCGGGATCAGGTCAAATGGCTTCGATGTGTTGCTTTCTTCTTTTATGTGCTAGCTAGATTGACCGTAGCTGTTAGCTGATAGTCAGGGAAATTGGGGAATTACAATGACAAACTATGATGACAAATAAATATGCTTTTATACAATTGGTTGCATCGACATTAGGGTTTTATTATGATTTTGTTCTGTGTGACATAACCAAGTGGGTGAACGTTTGTGCAAGTATGGTGATGTTCATAAAAACTTAATAAAAAAACGTAATCATAATATCGTATCCCTTTTGTAACACACTTATAACAGCATTCAGAATGGAACACGGGGACCGGGTCGGGGACCGGGTCGCAAACCGGTCACCGTGTGTTCCATGTACAAGTCATGACAGTACTGAGACTTGTTACACAACGCATGCACCTAACAGGTTAACACACGAGTGAGTGCACCTTGACCCTTGTATGTCCCAGTGAGGTACCCCTCCTCTGCCGCCAGAGTGTAGCCCCCACCTAAGAAGAGATGCACCGAAGGCTGGCTGTACGAGGCGAAAAATATCTGAATCGAATGTCTGAATCGACGTCTACAGAGGTTCTGGCTGCAAGGTGTGCCACTGAGCACGCTCCACCTGTCCCTGATTGCACATCTCCCTCCAGTGTGCGCGTCCCGCCTCCGGTGCCTCTGAGCCAATCAGGACTCGACCGAGCACCGAGCTCTGGTTCTGCCCGTGTAGGAAACAGTGAGATTAAGAAATGTTTATGGTTGAAAGTTGTGAGTGTGTGTGTGTGTGTGTGTGTGTGTGTGTGTGTGTGTGTGTGTGTGTGTGTGTGTGTGTGTGTGTGTGTGTGTGTGTGTGTGTGTGTGTGTGTGTGTGTGTGTGTGTGTGGATATACATTTGAATGTATTGCATTGTAATCTCAATGTGGGGATACTTGCCTGCATAACGATGAGCTCCAGGTTTATATGCATGAGACTGAGTTCTCCTGGAGGGAGGTCAAAGAGGAAAGGGGTGTTCCACCCTGGAGTCTGTTTGGTGGAGATCAACGTGCCTTCATGGTGCAAGTTCATCACCATCTGGTAGCCTACAGCAATACACACAGGCGCAAACTGTTGCATGATTGACGACAGAGTATTTTATTCAACCTAGCACATTCTCTAATTGTCCTGCGATCATTTCAATTTGAATAGTTTACATTTTCTTTCCCCAATTCCAAGAACGATATATTACTGAAAACCCCGTCAGAGATTAATAAAGTACCATCTTCTCTTATCTTATAAACCTTTTACTTGTTATGATTAATTATGTGATATTATTGACCTTCCAGTCATTGTTAATGGAAGATAAACAGTTTGTATATGGCATGTGTGTCTGCCGGATCAGGCTAATGTCATGTCAGAGCTCTGCTTGATGAGTTGAATCAGAGATGTGTTCTTTACAGAGCCCAGGGACATTGTCTGGAGGATTGTAAATAGTGAGAGAGGGATTACTGGACCATGTCATTAAAAAAGGGGGATGATCCTCATCCTGTCTGATGCTGTAGGACAACATTTAATCTCCAAACATTAAAAGCAAACATAGGGACTTACTTTACCTCTGCGCTTAAAAAGAAAAATCGAGTGCAACTCCCGCTGCTTACATAATACATCTATTGTAAAGCAGTATTGCACGCCTGCATGCCCTTTGAACCACTCTGTTAAATCCGAGTCCGCTGCCTTCCGTTTTGACACATCCACTGTTGACGTCACGCCATTCCCTTACCTGGAGCAGCAGGCCAGTGGGAGAGGCTGTCTAGCTGGGCTACTTTAAGGACCATGGCTTTGACGCGATGGGCAAGGGTCTGATACTGAAGCAGAATGAAGAGTTGAGCTAAGATCTGCGGCGAGCAACTAAGCCCCGGCTTGCTCAACGGCGGTGCTTCCACGGAGTTCACACTCTGGGGTGAAAGGACACAAGGTCACGGGATACAGATAGAGAGAGAACATAATCAGGGCAGTACATGTGGGCTGGTGCTTTGAATGACGCATGGAGTACTACATCATGAGTACCACATCATGTTACAGCATACAGCATTTTATATGTTGTTCTTTCTTGGAAACAAATCATTTGAGTCCACAAAGAAGACATTTGTTTAGGTTTGCAATGGTAGATCCCACTGCATATCTATGTCAGAAACACATCTTCCTTGTGCGTGTACATTCAGCAGGCCATTACCATTTTCCGTGCACACTTGGTGCCACTGAGTTCTTTAGTGAAGTGGATCGGACGATCCGCTGTCCAGTCTTTGTCTGCACACTGGACCTCCAGCTCCCCCAGAAGGGAGCCCTCGGGCCGGAGGGGGCGATGCTGCGTGTGCAGAGACAGTCTGAGCGTGCCGCGTCGGAGCTCCTCCACAGAGCTCACAGTCAGCACCAGCACCACACTCTGGGGCTGGGAGTCCAGGCCGCCATTATGCCCAGAGGCCTTCCCAGTCCCGGGGCACAGGCTGCCCTCGGCCCACACGTCCTCCAGGCGGTGGTTGGTTCCCGTAAGGCTGTGGATGGTGACGGTCAGCGCGTGCTGCTCCGGGGAGAAGGCCACGGTGAAGTGGATCCAGGGGCTGGCGCCGGCGCCGGCGGCGGGCGTGGCGGCGCGTCCGGAGCCGTAGTACAGCGGCGCCAGGGGGATGGGCTCCTCCGCCGTGGGCGGGGAGGCCCCCCCGGGGCCGGTGAGCCGCAGGCGCTCGCTGTACGAGACCTGGTCCCCCGTCACCGTGCAGCGGCGCTCCAGGATCCGACGCGTCTTGGACCACAGCCCCAGCCTGGGGAAGGAAGGCAGGGAGGCGCGGCCGCGCTCGGCGGGCCGGACCGAGGGACACAGCGGCGTGCCGCGGGGAGACGAGCGGGCGCAGGGCGACGCGGTCAGGGAGGCGAACACGTCCTCCGAAGGGGTGGAGCAGCAGGAGGCGGAGGGGTATTCCAGAATGTCGCCGCCCAGCTCGTCGTACGGCGGCCCCGCGGCGGCGGCTGGGGGAGCCGGCGGGGGCGGGTCCTGGGGCCGAGCGACGGGCTCCTCGGGGGCCGGGGCGACCGTCGTCCCGCGCTCTTTGGGATCGGACGGCGGGGCCCGGGCGCTCCGCCAGCAGAGGACACAGCCCAGCATCAGACACAGGCAGAAGACTATCAGGCCCGACAAGAGGAGGATCTGGAGCTGGACTGGGGAGGGAAGTCCAAAAAAGGGAAAAATAAGTATCTTAAGGAATTCTTACACAGTGTCTTAACGAGTTCCTGTATCAGAAGCGCAAATATCTTTGTGCAGCTAATGGGAATAATGGAGGACCCTCCCAGCCCTGACGTACAATGTGCTACCTTGAAATTACAAAGATACTCACAGACGTTCCCCCGTGAGGAAGACCGGGGACCCCTACCTTCTAATTGTTTGGTGAACAGGACCTGCACCAGGAGCCAGAAGAAGAGGATGACCATGATGCCTTCGATCATGCCCTTGCAGCAGAACATCAGCACGGACTGCCACAGCGGCTGGCCGGGGTGCTCCTCATCATGGTAAGGCATGGTGTCGACGGAGGGAGGATATCCTGAGAGACGCACACAGGGACCCAGCGGATCTGCTCACGCCGTGTCCATCTCCCACTCAAGAGAGGATTACTATTCTCTCCGTTGATGAAAAACGATGCATTCTGGTTATGGAAACGCCTCCCGGTCTCAGGAGCAGCTGGGGGTCTGGGTGGGTCGGTCCGAGATGTTGCTCCGAAGAGGCTTCAAAGTCTTGCGGTCACACGAGCCAAACACCTGCTCTGGCGGCCGCCACACTCACTGGATGGCTGGACATCACAGAGTGGTCAGTTGGCGGGGGCAAGAACACAAATATATAGTAAACAACGCATCTCACATTCTAAGAAGTTACATCTACGTCTCAAAAAAATTATGAATCATTCTATTTTCATGGATGGAAGAGTGTCTTGTAGTCCAAGCTGTCCTGTTGCATCAGGACATCAGTCTTCTACGCCAGTGGGACCAAGCGAGCTCTGGCTATGGGGCGAAGCGCGGGGGGGGGGGGGGGGGAGGGGGGCGTGGCAGGGGCGGTCCACTCTGTAATATCTCATCGTTGTGACGGCAGTGTATCTGCGGCGGTAATCCAGGAAGCCTATATTCCTCCCTGCCGGAGGAACGTCCACCCTTGCAGTAAACCAGAACGAGCCCATCCCCCATCACAAGCTGTTGCTTCCGTTAATGTATCCAGTCCTGAGTTCGATGCATGGCACACCACGCAGTGACAGGATTTAACTTCTAACTCTTCCCTCACATGCGTGCACACATACTTGTGTGGTTGCCCTTGTTAGTCTCTGAAATATCCAACCTTTTCAAAAGGAATACATATTTCCAGGTCATGCACACATGCGTACATGACCTGAACCATAATAATTATCTTACAATAAAGTAAAGAAAAGTGTGTGAGGTTGTGTTCAGGCTTGATTATATTCGTTAAAACTAAATATATCAAATGTACTCACAGGATCTACTGCTACCACCAACCTGCCATGCACTTAAAGTGTGTGTGTATGTGTTGAATTTGGCCATGTTCATGCAGAAACTACATTAGTCAAAGACAAAAACAGCCAGGCTTTCACAGTTAAGACATTTTATTGCATTGAGAGATTCATGTCCTTTTGATTGTCCAAATATACATAACACCAACTCACTGCACTTATGTATTACTCTGAAGGAATGAGGTAGTGCGTTTCAGCGCTCACTTGACAAAACCAAAATATTCTGAAGGTCAAAATGTGAGGTCAATAAACATATATTCTCTTGAGTACTATAAAAAAACGAACACACCATTAGAGACTCAAAACGACACTGATGAAAGAACCTGGCTTACCAATTAATTCCTGAGAAAGCGACTTTCCACCAAAGTCTGTTGATTTAAATTCTCCATCACTGCCATCGTCATACAATTGATTCCAAAAAGCATGCATATTAAACCGTAACTTCTAGACACAAAACGGATTATTGATTATGGGCCCACCCAAAACTGGTATTAATGGTAAACGCATTTCCCTGATGAAAGATAACCCTTCATATCAAATCCTGTAGGCTTTCTCGGTAGTGGGACTCCTGCCTGAATCCACTGCCGAGTTAAGAATAAGGTCACACAAAGAGAGGCACAACATGAAGCTGGGGCTTTTTTTTGGTTATGGTTTAGCTGCACTTTGTCACTCATGTTCTGTTTTCTTGTGGTTATATCCGAAAGGTGGTCACATGTATTCAGGCAGCCACTGACAGACATTTAATACATATACAGATATGCAGAGAGTGGGAGTTAGTAATTGTCATGGGTGTCCCCAGTATGCAGCATTTAATACTGTATTAAAAGCAAACATTTCCAAGGAGGATACTAGCTTTGAAAATAGTATATAATAATAGACAGAAGAGGTAACGTGTTGTCTGAATTTACATTTTTTAAATAACCTGGAAACCCTTTTAATAATAGGACCACATGAACAGAAACAAAACTGTGTGTGGATTTCACTAAGATTGCCATACAGCGGGTGATTAGAAAGGAACGTGTGTGTGTGTGTGTGTGTGTGTGTGTGTGTGTGTGTGTGTGTGTGTGTGTGTGTGTGTGTGTGTGTGTGTGTGTGTGTGTGTGTGTGTGTGTGTGTGTGTGTGTGTGTGTGTGTGTGTGTGTGTGTGTGTGTGTGTGTGTGTGTGTCAAGATCAGTTACAGGTGTGTTCATTGGACAGAAGTCCGAGAGGCCCCGCTTCACTTGGAGGAAGAGGAGGAGGAAGAGGAGGGGCTGTGTGAGGAGAGCGCGCTGAAGCCGCTGGTCCCTGCGGGGGTGACGTTCTGCGAGACCACAGGCGCGCCCCCCGCCTTCTGGGCATAGAGCATTCCTGTAGCGGGACACAAAGAAACACCGTCTCAAACTGACCACTGGGGGGGAGTCAAGAGCTGATTTGTATGGCCTGTAGATCGAGCTAGATCAATCCATCTAGAAAGGGCCAGAACAGTGTATTCCCACGACTCACCAGAGTACACGATGCCGTTCACCTCCACAGACACATTGATGCCGGACGCCCCATTGGTGCCGATACTCAAAGACAGGTCTGGTTTGCTCTCTGGGATGGGAACATAGAGCATGAAAATGAGTCATAAAGGAAACACGAGTCATATGAACCATGAATGACTTTCCGCTACACTGGAATGACCCCCCCCTCCCCGGTTTAGTGGAATGACGCAGTGATGGCCGCAGCTCACCCGGGGTGACGCTGGGCTTGAGGTGGTTCATGGAGCTGAAGTGGGAGGCCATGGCCAGCAGGTTCTGCTGGAAGGCCTGCTGCATGAGGCGCTGGTGTTCCTCCGCCATGCGGGCCATGGTCTTGTCGGGGCCCTCGCCCGCCTTCTCCCGGAGGTGCTCCAGGGCGGCGGCCTGGGCCAGCTGCTGCTGCCCCAGAGCCAGCACCATGGGCCGCCCGTTGGGTCGGGTCGGCGTGGAGGACTCCACTGGTGAGGGAGAAAGAGCGTTTAAAGGAAGTGTTCAAAAAATATATTCGGGTTTTAGGATGTTGTCCCTTTGGCGCCTGCATAACATTGTTATTTTCACTTATTCACCGTGTTGTCGTGTTTGCTTTATTGTACAATGTTTGACGTTACTTTTTCACACAAAGTCAACAGTACAGGTTGACAAGTACAGCGTAGGAAGAAGACCAATCCATTTTCGAAGAAGGCTGCATCATACGATTGGGGAAGAGACACACACACACACCTGAGTTCATCTTGAAGGAGGCGTTGGGGGAGGAGCCTATGCCGTTGTGGCCCATGGCGGCGTGGACGCTGAGGGGGGCGGAGCGTGGCGCGGCGGTGGGCGACGGCGAGTAGTGGTACTGGCTGTTGGTGTAGCTCGAGCGCTTGCCCTCGCGGCGGTTGCCGTCGATGGCCGCCTGGAGCTCGCCTGGAGAGCTGAGCCTCTTCCTCTCGCACTCGAAGGCGTACAGATACTTCATGTACCTGCGGGGGTTGGACAGCTGTATTTCAGATGTGCCGTCTGTGCCGATCAGTTAAACAATGGGGGATGTGAATGAAGGTGCTGTAGATAGCACTTCTTAGGATTAGCATTTCATTGTTAGCTGTTAGAAATTTGGGAGTGAAATGCTCTCTGATGACATCTGTTCTGATTGACTGTGTGCCTGCTGCTCATGTCTGAGCATCTCTTCCCTGATTGGTTCAGGAATCCATCTTGCATGTCAAACACAGCTGTGTGAAACAATGGCGAAGGACGATAAGGAGGGAGGGAACGTTCTTTTCAGTTGTTTCGTTTCCATTATCCAAATCTTGCCTTCTGCCGCTACTTTTTGCTCTCTTTGAAACTGTTCAAATCTTATCTACACCACCTTTATAAATAAACTAGCCCTGAAAAAGAACCATCAGAACAATGAAAGTACAAATGGAGGTGACATCAACGTACTGTGTGCGGAGTGTGAAGGCAGCGCTGGTGATGGAGGTGGGCAGGTTGAGTCCCCTGGTGATCTCCCTCCAGATCTTCTTGTTGATCACCTCCACCAGGCCCCCCTTCTCCGTCACCAGCTTGTACAGGCGGTACAGGTCCAGCACCTGCTTGGCCATGATGGGGATGCGGTTCACGGGAGTGCCTGTGTGTTGAAACAACAACAACGTAAAACACCACTATTAAGACCACCAGGGTTTGTTAGAACCATGGTGAGCGGCAACCATGGACGCAACCTGGCCTCAGAAAACTCTTGAGTATGCCAGAATTGGTGTTTTGGCGTTTCTACAGTTCAATTGGTACAAATTCTGGTTGCGCTCGGGTTTTCTGAGGCCAGTTTGGTCCCACCAAAGACTCTCTGAAATTGTCTTTTGGGTCCCGAGATGAAGGTGAGATGCACCGCTGACCTCGACACTAGAAGAAATGTGTGGCTTATGCAAGGAACACAAAGAGAGTTCCAGTACTGAGTCAATGTATTATTTCACCTCTTCGCTTGCAGTAACGATCAGGGTTAAACCATTGTCTATAAACCGGTTGGAAATAACCTTTAACCCCCTAACCTCCCCCTCAAATCTAGACTAGAGTTGAGTTTGCTTTGGGTGTGGGGAGGAAGGCTTGTGGTAGGAAAGGTAGGGGTAGGCTTGTGCGGGCGTGCCTGAATAAGTACGAGCATGTGTAGTCTTATGTGTGGTTTAAAAAAGGGTCCGTTTGGAAGGATTAGCCTATATAGTTGTTTGCGGCGGCCATGTTCCGTTAACGCATTACCATCTTGCACAACTCACCGCGTTTCTGCATAAAGATGAACAGATCGTCCAGAAACTCCTTCCGGTTCGGATCGCCGTCTATCTCGTAAAGCTGGAAGGTCAAAGAGTTTGTTACAAGCGTCGTGCCGTCAGCCATTATCATTTCAACAATTAACCATTAACCGTTTTTCCCAGTTAAACCCTGTTCAACTGTAAAACCAACTGACCTTTGCAAAGTCCCTGGACGGCTCTCCCCTCGCCTTCCCTCCTTCGTTCTCCTCGCTGCGGTCAGCAGCACTGGCTCTCTGCTATCAGAAAAGAAGCAAACATTATTTAGCTAGTTTGCAGGTTGTGATAGCCTCGTCTGATCCACTTCCTCAGTCCAGGAAGGGCCTGTATGATCTTCATCTAACCCCGCAAAATGGAACCTTACTTTACATTATTCCTTAATATAACATAACATATATCATTATATAACATCGCATTTTGCCAGAGGACACTGACCCTCATGCCCCTAGTCAGATGAGCGGAAATGAGCCATAACCTTGTTTATTCCCCTCAAGGAGTTAAACATATAACACTATATAAAAGCAACCTTCCAGACATTTAAAAAAAAAGACACAGAAAGGCTGTGCTCCCCGACTGACCATCAGGCTTCTATAATCATGGTTTTAGGCCTGCTGCCACCATGATATGGGATCGGATGTCGGCGAACACCAGGCGATCACCAGTGAATAGCATAACAGGGATTAATAAAAGGGCACGGTCCTCATTAAACAGTTAATGTGACACGTTGTGCTTCTGTCACCTCCCCCCCATTGCATTCTGGGTGACAGTTAGAGGTTAAAGAATGCGAGTGGAGAACAGTGGGAGGCTGCTGTGTGCAACAGTGTGGAAAAGCCCGCCGAGAGCCATTGTCTGCTAACTAGCACTGAGTGTCACATAGCGACAGTATGACGTGAAACGAAAAGACCACACAAAATATATCGTGAACGTGGTTTTCTCAATGTTCACTTCTTAATATGTAACAGTCAATAAAACTAAAGAAATGTCAAGAAAACTACAAATCGACTACAGATATGTATGGTTGGATACCATCGTCTAGAACTACAGTTGGTCCGTTTTACATCAATGTGTGCTGCGTTACGGTTATTGCCACTAAATTAAAGAAACTCTCATCAATATTTAATTGTAATTTCTTCTTCTTTTTTTTTGCAATATTTAATTGCATGTGTTCAAATGGTAAATCATATAAGAGTACAAGTTCAGGAAAACACTATTAAAACATTTCATTTTTCTATATCCTAAACTGAAACAAAAGAACTTTAACACATCTGCTCTGAGATCTGGAGCTGCAACCAAGAACACCAGCGCACCAACCCCCGAGGAGCCATCTTGGTGTTAGGGGTTGTTGACACATCTAATGGCTTCGGCCCGGCCGTTCTAATGAAAGAGTCTCCAGCTCCCCAGCACGCCCCATTGATGGCAAAGATAGATAAACATCTCGGGCTTTTGGCCATCAAGTGTAAATAAATCCCTTCCCCCCCCTCTTCCCAGCTTTTATTGATGACCAAATGAGACCTACTGTGGATCCATCAACAAAGACCTCTCAGTTAATGGCTCCGAGAGCTTTCACACATACAGCCATGGGAGTCCAGATACCATTCAACGTTTACGGTGGAGAACATTTCCATTCATTCAGCTTTTTATCCCCCCCCCCCCCCCCACCACCAATCCACTCCCTCCCCTTCTTTTTGTCTTTCTCTAAATTGTAGGGGGACATTTTCTGTTGTACTTTTTATTGTTGGCTTGAAAACCTGCGGATATGGCCCAAGATATTCTGAAAATGTTAGACAACAAACTCTAGAATGTTTCATAATGCAGCCCTTATGGGCTTCATTATACTGATTCCACTGTCCGGGCATCGTGCCAATAAAAACACAAATCCCCCATCTCTGTAACCGCCCCCGCCCCCGCCCCCTCAAAATCACTAACCACAGGGGGTGGGAGGGTTAATTTTTTATCCAAATCGAATTAAAGGGCCTCTACTTTGTTTCTCGGGAAGAAATCACTTATCCGGCCCCTTGCTGTGTGAGGGGTTAGTAAGGAGATAGGGCTTTTTATCCACCATTGTATCCCATTTAATGGTGGTGGTCAACCACACCTTAAACAATGCTTATTCAACAGCCTGGGAGCCGAACAAAGGCTTTCAACAGGAGGTTGGCTAAATAACAGTCCAATTAGCACAACTAGGCCTCACATTTCCCCATTATAAAAGAGCGCCCTCTGAAACCAGATGTATTTTCAACCACTAAAAACATAGTTGCATCTACCTGTAACATGAATTACTTCTGTCAAACGGATCCCTATTTAATTAATAATACAAAAGAAAAAGATAATTTAGAGAAGTTCAAAACAAGAAAACAAAAAGGCTATAAATTCCTAAATTATTCCTTACAATTCTAGTGTAACAGCCTCAGTGGTGGTGGTCTACCTGAGCCTTAAGTTAGGCCTAAAATAAGCCTTAAATAATGTATAACACATTTTTTGAGCCATACCACCCATTTGTTCCTACACTGCTACATAATCAGTAAGCATCCAGGGTTGAATGTGCTCCAGAAGCCAATGTAACCTGAGAATAGTTTAATCTTGTTTAACCCTCCAACCTATCTCGTATCTCTTCAGAGTCCCCCCATCAAAAAGCCTTTCATTGCTGTCAACGAGTATCCAGGCTGCATCCCAGATATTTATTTTTAAAATGTAAAAAGCCACATCATTGATTTATCTCCCAATCTAAAAATAGACTGCCCAACTAGTCACGGCACTGCGCTACTTAAATGAATTAGTTTGAAGAAACGCAATTCATCTTTAGCGCGTGCCGGCGCCGGAGGAAACGAGCCACTATTCTCATTCCCTGCCTTCAATAACAATGGAATAGTCCCCATTGATTACATGCAGCTGAGTCAAGCTGCCATTAAGTGTTGCCAAGCGACAGCTAATTTATGCAATGGTATCCTTATGGGCCGACACGGTTACAGCAGGGGATGTGGTAAGCCTGGGAAAAATGCCTCATGCAACAACAATAAACGAGGAACTTGTTTATGAATGTATTTTGACAAAGTGGTTGAATTGCTAAAACCTGCTGGGTGATTTTGAGTGATCAAAATAGGTGACCTTACAGCTTAAGATAAAAAAATAACTATGCTGCGTACGGTAAATAACTTCATACTCGGATGGGCTGTGCAGCTGTGACATGTTGTCTGTCTGTCCGAAGGCCCCTGCTAATCGTTATTGTATTGATGAGGGGCCTCATCAGTGGTGCCTCATAGCATACAACCAATCACAGAGCCAACCATGAGAAAGAAAAACACATTTAGACGGAGTTGGGGGGAAAAAACTAGCCGCATGTTCATAACCTTTTGATCCCGGTCGAGTTTAGACTCTGCTGAGGAACAATGCCAAAGAAAGTCCAACAATACGTTTCATTTGGAGTTAAGAACGACTAAAACCATTTTGTGTTAGCTATTCTGGCCATTCTACATCAAATACTTAGCTTCTTTCACACTCTTTTCTCTGCCCTTATAGTTTGACTTTCCCATTCTATACTACGCCTTAAAAACTCTCAGCAGCAGCCAGCTTTGGACCAGAGCCAAGTCTAATTAGCTTAGTCAGCTCCAAAAAAAAAATCCCTTTAGAAAATCCATGAGTGGGGACACGAGGTTGGATGCAGCAGAAACCATTATCCCAGCCCGGCTATTTAAATAAACACCATTGCGATGGGCACTCTGCCAGAAAGAACTCTGCGCTTACGTCGGCGCCATGCAAAAATGGCCCAAACACACAGCAGGTGCAAGTTCAACAGTGATGAAAGCAGACACACAAAACATACACTAACACCAAACACACACACATAAACAACGCCTACACTTGCGTATTGAAAGTAAGAGATTCATTTTGAAGCCTGTGCTTTACCGTGATTATGCAAATAACCGCCTTACCCACCCTGCAAGACCATATTCAAAAGTAGTGATTCTCAACTGGTGGGTCTCGGCCAATCGCGAGGGCATTATTAAGTGGGTCACAGAGCATATGCAAACCCTAATCTTTTGAAAGAAGCCCATGAATTAACTAATGATTCCCCGTTAAGTCACGTATCAATGGCTTATTTCCTTAAGTTTAGCCCCTTTTGCTGCAGATTTTTGCTCGCTCCATGTTTTTATCAAAAGGGTAGGTACGGTGGCTTACTACCATATTGGCAGAACCATTTCTTTTTTTCATTTTGGGTCATGACTTGATGACTATTGACGCGTTAGGGTCCTGAGGCTAGAGCCACGTTCTATAGGGGGGATGGGGGGCGGGGGAGGGGGGGGGTACAGACCTAAAGAGGGTTAGGGCCATAAAAGCCAGGCAGCAGTGCCACTCAGATACTGGGGAGGAGCTTACCTGTTTGGATGATTCATCAAAGCTCCAGTCGGCGAAGCCATCTGGTGACGTGAAGCCCTGTCGCTCGGCCGAGCTCGCCAGCTCCTTCTCCTCTGGCTCCTCCTTCACGGCCAGCGGCGGCGGGGAGGCCGGCCTCTTGGCGGCGGCGGCCAGCGACGACGCCGAGTAGGCGGCGAGGGACAGGGCCGAGTAGTAGGCGGCGGAGTCCTGGTGGAGACGCGGCTTCTTCATCTGCATCCCCGGCACGCCCTCCTCCTCGTCGTCTTCTTCGTCATCGTCGTCGTCCTCTTCGTCCATCTCGTCTGTGCCCTCGCTCTCGTCCAGTTTGCGCTCCTCGTCCCCGCCGTCGTCATAGTAGCTCTCGCCCAGGTCCCCCTTCCGCAGCCCCGGGTCCACGCCGTACGTTTGGTGCCCGCCACCGACCCGGTGGGCTTTGACGTCTGCGGCCCCTCGACCGAAGTAGGAGGAGTCTGGGATGGAACTGAAGGCCCGGGCCTCGGCGGAGTGTTTGGAGAAGAGGAGCTGCGCTTGCTGGAGTTGCTTGTCTGGGTGGTCCAACTTGGCCTCCAGCTGCCTCTGGAGATGTTCCATCACTGCCTCCAGCTTCACCCCGGCTGGGTTCCCCTGGTGGATCGCTGCTCCTGCAGAACTACCCTCCTGATCAGTGGGGGAAGAACATTTTAATTGGAATACAAAATGTTACATAAATAATCCGTTTCAATAAATTCTCAACATTTCCATTAAGCCAAAGGGCAAGATTTAAAGAAATAGGCCTTGTTTTTTCTTTTTCCCCTCAACCACCAATAGGCTGCTTAGAAATGGCTTTAAAAAGTCACATGGTTAAACCAGGTCTACTCAGTACATTGTTTACAACGTGTTCGCTAGAAACTGGGTTACAGATATAAAAACAACTAAATGAAGTAAGCCCAACCAGAACACGTATTACAACATTAGGAATAATAAAACCAAGAACCTTCGTTAATTGAATTGGCAACGGACCGAATCCGCAACAACACGTATAGAAAAGCCATTTCCGCGGACAGTAGAGCCTATAGGTCGCCATACATTTTTTAAAGTTCGTCCATTTACGCACGACGCGGCTTCGATAATTGATCAATGTTAAAACGAAATATTTACAAAGGACCAAATGTATCAGTACCATTATATCTTCCTGATAACTTGTTCTTAGCTCGCTTTGTTTCTGTAACGAACTCGACTAGACTTCTCTCTCGCTGGTTAGTCGAAACTCACCATTTGCGCTTTGGAGTAATCCATCATGACCGGAGGGCCTTCTCTTAGTTGTCGCTTCTTTCCTCAAGTCAAATAACAAGCCACGGTTGATATCAAGAACAATACATATCCCACCGATTCTATGTGTTGTGAAGCGCACAGCCACGTATAGGGTGGGGGGGAAAACCGGTGAAATTGAGCCAAAGGATAGTAAGCGCTGAGTCTACCTCTCTCGCTCGTCACCGCCCGTGGAAACACTCACATCTTTGATTGTCTGTGTGATTGTCTACACCCCCAATTTGAATGAATGAAAGGCCCGCCCCAAGCGCCTGGAGACCGCTTTCCTATGCATCTCTTTTCACGATACTGTATGTAGAGGGGAAACAACATGAGTTGACCACCTACATGTAAGCATGGATTGGTTTGATCTTTGTTAATGTGGAGTAGTGGGGAGACAGGAGACGCAGAACCATTAATGTTCTTCTAAAATTAGAAATGCCATTCCAATCACAATTTCACGCTTGCATTTCACAAGTTGGATTTGCTGTCACTCTTCTACACTGATTTTGAAAAGTCACCGCAATCTACGTGGGTGGTAGTGGCAAAGCGATTTTAGAAGAAGTAGGCCTACAATTCGCTGTCCCACTAAATTTGGCTCTTTAAAAATTCCAAATTAGAGCTCTATTCAATTATATTTCTTAAACACCAAAGAAAACTTTTACATTTAGCATAATATATTTCAGAGAAAGTATGGTGTGCTCATTTAAACGAAAAATCCCTTATTTGATACTATGAAAATAATACCATGCCGATCTTAAATGAATAACTTTTAAAATACCACAAAAGGCCAAGTAATTGTTCGTTTTGAATAGACCAATGCTAGTCTCACATTTTAGATTCACTTCATTCAACATTTTTTAAATGTATTTCTAGACCCTACATAAAAAAAATTACACAATAATGTAGTTAAGTTATTGCACACATCGGCCATTTACTAACATGGATATAAAGTAGCAGTATGATTATAGGATATAATTAAAAAATTCATCCAAACATTTGCAACATTCAATAACAAGCGTACAAAAATAAACTAAAAACACATTTTATTGAATCGAGTTTATTATGACGTCATTTTCCCTGAAATGCAGATTGAGGAAGCGTACAGTAAAATGATTTGCTTTTACATTCACAGGAAATGCTGCTCTCTAGTGGACAAACAGGAGTATGCCATTGTAGTCAATTACATAAGTTACCCAAACACATGTTTTTGAAACAAAAATACCTTTCTATTAGTTCAATAGTCCTTTATTAGGTTCATCAATATATATTACAAGCATAAGAACTTAATAAAAGGCCAAATTAAATAGCACACAATTCCAAAAGGCGAAGATAAACACAAGATGTCCCAAACAGAGGTTTTGGTGGTATCCACTTTGTCAGAACTGAAACAAAGTAGAAGAAAGTGAGAGTTGGAACAAGGTTTGGGTGGGTGAAAGAGCTGAGAAGAAAAAAAACAATTGACGATTTAATACATACCGGTTTATAATTTATCAATGCCAAGCTCTTCAGGTGTGGAAATTCCAAGCTCTGTTAAAGTTGGCTGCAGCTCTTGAAGGAGGTACGGGTAGATCGCTTTGTGGGGGCCAGACTTGTCCTGGGGGAAAATCAACATAGTTTGAATCCACCAAAACAACCAATATTGACCCAATATCACAGAGATGAAGGGTCCATTTCCCTATTATCAATAACAAAATGTATCACAGGTCCATTTCCCTATTATCAATAACAAAATGTATCACAGGTCCATTTCCCTATTATCAATAACAAAATGTATCACAGGTCCATTTCCCTATTATCAATAACAAAATGTATCACAGGTCCATTTCCCTATTATCAATAACAAAATGTATCACAGGTCCATTTCCCTATTATCAATAACAAAATGTATCACAGGTCCATTTCCCTATTATCAATAACAAAATGTAACAAACTCCCCCAACCCTTAATTCCTTTACAGTACCTTAACAGCCTCCAAGATGCGAATAGCGCTGGCCAGGTCGTCCAGCCGGCGACAGGCCCTCAGAGCCGCGTCAAGGATCTTCGGTTCAGGAACAAGATCATACCCGATCAAGGTGTTCATCCCTGAGGAAGGACGAGGATAGAAAACTTTAGTTTGAGCACAACACAAACGACAAAATAACAGCATTTATTTACATTTTGATACAACCATCACTCCCGGCGTGCAGAAATGCTAAATGAAGAATGAAGAAGGATACATTAAGTGTTGGAGGTAAACTGTACCATAACAAAGTTGATAATGCCCCACTTTAACACTTCTATTGGCTATTCTTGTGCTCACCGCGGTCAAAACAAGATCATACAAGATCTCACATTCAACAGAACCCTCGGCAGCTCGCCAGGCATATCTGATAGCGCCTCTTGCATTCAGCTGAGGTTTGAAAGTGGCTGAGATAAGGAAGTAAAAACCATCCTACTCCTGTTTCGCTGTTTTGTAGCAAACGACAAACTCATTTCTGTTGTGAAATGGTTGGAGCAGAAAGCCAAAGCCAAGTCTTCGACCCCGATGCTTTTGTTTAAGACATTGACTATTTCCCATGCTATATTTAATGAATAAAATGAGTGGCGATGGGCTGAATTAACAGCTACGGTAACAACAAAGCCAATCCACCCTTTTACCTTATCATTGCCCCCTAGACAATTACCCCCACTAAAGCAGTGACAGAGCAGCATTTTGTTCTCAAAAGGCTAAATAGGTTGTGTACACAGCCATTTTCCTGCACTTACCTTTCCTCAGTTCCCATGCATCGATGTCGGGCTTGTTAAAGTAGGTAACCCAGCGCGCATCGAACTCCTCATCCGTCTCCACCTTCCCATGGGAGTAACATCTGGCGGCCAAGGCACCTGCAGGGTGAAGTACAAACAGTTCAGTGAGGTCGGAAACACGGTGTCAATAGTCCACTCTTACAGAGCAAATCCAAGCAATGCACAGCCATAACGTATCTAAGGTCAAGCAAGGTAAAACGTTGCCTTCCAGCTGGATCTATGCCAACGTAATGGACGTGACCTGGCTACCCAGAAAGCCAGGGGTATGAGCTACTCGGAAAGCCCGACATGGTGTATTTAAGGACCATGATCGGTTAGTATGTAGGTCACCAGTTAACGACTAGTACCATGTATACTGACGCATTACGATCGGCTCAGTGGACGCTAGCCGTGTTGTTGTGGCTTAGCTAGAAGCTAGCAGGGCCCTAATGGGTCACGGCAAGGACACACACCTTATTCACCACAAATGTGACCGTTTCAACACCCCACCTCCAAAGACCACATACACAAATGACAACATAGACAATGTCGGGTAGTTCACGCACTGACAGTCTTTAACTTTCCCTTTTTGAGCAACATTCATTCAACGGAGCTAACGCTAGCTAGCTCACATGTTAGCCGATAAGTCATCGCAAGGAGCCGGTGTTAATCCACAAGTACAAGAGAATCATGGTCGATGAATGGACAATACCTTGGCACCCTGGCTGCGGCCGTGTTAAACTCCGGATCCCGGAGACTGAGAGACGGACGGCTGCTCTGAACATGATGTGGAAGGAGGACTGCGGCGTGCTCGGAGAGAATACACGACCCTGGGCACTGCTCACGTACACCACAGGGATGTGGACAATGCGCATGCGTAAAACGTCAAGCGCCAAACATGGACCGAGAAATTATTGTATTGATTAATCAGGCCAATTATTTGTCCAGTTTTGTCAAGGATGAATGTAGTACATTTTTTGCTCGATATTATGTTCGGGGGGTTGTTGTCGGGTTTTTAAATCAATTTTCAGTTAATTTGTATAGTCGTCCGTCGTCATTCATTCCGAAGTAAAACATAGTATTTGTTATAAATTAAATGATATATTCGATATTTAGCTCATAACAAAGATAATACTAATACCTACTTCTAAGGTGTACTTTTAAAAGTCAAAACAGGAGACTAAATACACGTTTTTTCCTCATTAATTTCCTGAAGAAATCAATAATAGAACTTGATCATATTTATAATTATAATTATGGTTATTTATATTTTTACTATTATTATTATTATATTAGTATTATTATCTACAGTAAAATAGTTACAAAGTGAAAAATGTATCACTGTTGAGTTGGCCTATACTATAAACAAAATATAAACCAAATATAGTGGAACATTTTATATTTCAAAATGAAACTGAAACCTAAAGAAAAGGCAAAACCAAAAACGAAAAGCTGTGATTCATTGCCCTAAAGTGCAGGCTCTGTACCTCTGAGCCCTGTGATCTGCTCCTTGCTGTGGTCTTGTGTGTTGGCATGGTTACTATGCCGTCCCTGCATGTGTTTGCATGGTTAGTAGACCTACGCTCCTTTCAGAGATACATATAGTTTAAGATAATGAAGCACGCCATGAACATACATATATTGTGCTTTATTTATTCAATTTAGCATAACAGATATCCCAAATATTTCCATTTAAGCTATTACTGTGATTTCAATTGTCATCCCTCCAGCATTTACAAAAAATTTAATAACATCAAAGCTGCAACATTTTAACATCATCTCTACGAAAAAAACAGTCCCAGTTGGCGTCATTTAGGACCGAGTCAGACCGACGACGTGGAGGGTAGCTCTCTGTTTCCCTCCTCCAGGCGGACCCTCTTTGCCCCGGGGGCCATATGTTGTGAAGGGGGACCATGAGGGTCCCTCTGTGGGGGCTGGTAGCCAGGCTCCTGGGGGTCCAGGGGGTCCATGGAGAGCAGGATGGTGAGGGCCGGGACCGTGCGGCATATGGTTACCCCCGGCACTCCCTTCCGCAGACTCTCCCACGCCTCGCTCACCGTGTTGTTGCACAGCTTGGACACCTGGTGCAGCCCGCCCACCTGGCGCTTCATGATCTCCACGCAGGTGATGGTCTTGGTGAGGCTCCGGCCCGACCCGGTGAAGACCACCTGCCTCAGGGCCCCCCCGCCGCCGCCACCGCCGCCACCACCGCCGCCACCACCGCCGCTGCCCTGGCCCGGACCTTGCATGCGAGCCGTGGCGAACCGCAGGAGGTTCCGGATCTTGCTGCCCTCCTTCACCCTCATGTGGAGGATGTCCGCTGGCAGCCCCGGGATGGGGTGGGGCTCGGGGTCCTCTCTGCGTCCGACCCTCTTGAAGTTGCTCTGGTCCAGTTTAGGAGGACGATGCGTTGGTGGTGGTGGTGTTGGTGGTGGTGGGGGTGGGAAACACGGAACAGCAACCAGGAATGAGGCAGGTTGTGGTTCCATAGCAATCCTGGTTTGCTTGTTGTTTCAGTGTCTAATTGTATTTACCCCAAGAAAAAGCCTCATCAACTTCCATATAGGCTGTTTGAATAAAAAGTTCAATTCTTGTCTTTTTATTTATCCTTTTCTCTTCTCTTTCTCTTCTTATGTCGCCTTCTTTGCCCTGTGATCGGTAGATGTTTCCAATATTTACCTTGCTCCGACAATATGAAGGAAAAACATGTCCTTGCTCTACCCACTGCACTGAGGACAGCTGATGCCAACCACCACATATGAGGCTCAGAGCGAGACATGTAGCGTGGGACATTGTTCTCTTAAAGGCACACGCAACCTTTATCTTCTTTGAGAGATGTCTGTCAGCATGGTGCGAGTTCATTTTTATGGTGAGGGGAGGGTGGTGTTGGAACCTTTAAGGGCTGAGAGACATATTTTTCTGCGCGCTAACTAATTTGCGTGGCTGATTAAACATGAGTTAATTTGGTCTAACGAGGCATGTAACTGAAACAATGCTTTGTTCTACATTAGTTTTGTACCCGATCGTTCTGTTATCGTTGCCTTCTGAGCTTGCCTTCTTGACCCGTTTAACTATACAAGCGACATAATTATCAAATGAAGTCAGGTGCGACAATTCAACCAGCAATGGTTCTATAGAAAATGTACAGTGTATGGTTTATAAGACAGACCTCTCATCTTGCTGTATCATCAGAGAGCCATATGGTCTTTTAGAAATGTGTGCCCGTGGGCTAGTGCACCATCCACACAGTTCTCCTCCCTTCAGCCCAAAGGCCTACTGGGCTGACCCAGAAAACGTTTGCCATTTAATTTGTGTTGAATTCCACTTCCAATAGCTTTCTTCAAAATAGACAGGCTTACTGTGAGTAGGAAAGCGATATTTTAAAAGCTTTTATAACACAATACTATTGCAGAATAGCTTTAAAGGAAATATGTGTTCTAGGGATGTGTTGGTCTTAGAGACCGAGAGTTGGTAAATGAAGCAGCCGTTGTGCTCATATTTAGGTCCACTGTTTTGCATTCCTACCTATAACTAGTGAGTTTCCCTGCATTGACCTCTGTTAGCCGTCTCAAAGTGATCACATTAGATACAAATTTGACCCAAACTTCAGTCATGCATGCAGAGACATGCATTGGGTGTACAATAAGTCCACTTATTTTGGACATCACTGATATTTCACTGTACCTCCGACATTGCCAACATAATTTTTAAATTGACAGAGATGTTGGATTACAATTGACTTCTTTACCAAACTCATTTTGTTGTCTATGTTTGTCTTTGTGTTTGGCTTTGACTTGATCGACATGCAGTACAATTTAAATAAAGTTGTCTCTGGTTTCTTTCATTTGTTAAATAAGCCAGTAATACTTTATTAAGTTTAGATTTATTAAACATGGATTGAGAGGAAAGAAACCAAAATAGTTGCCAGCAAACGGTCAAGTGGAATAGGCAGGATGGTTAAAGGAGATAGCCAGGGTGGCCATCTGGCTGTCACTCAGTGATCCTCTGCCCTGCTACCCTTTAACAACACCAGAGAGACCGTCTTAGAGCACGGAGCAACGTGATTGGTTGGAGGTACCGGGAGCCTAATTAGCATTATGCTATGCTCAGCTTAGGCCCTATAGAGTGACATACATCTGAGGGACGTTATTAAACACTCAATTTACCCACACAAATAGAACCAAATAGACTGCAATAGAAAATAATAGGTGTATTATATTGTCGCACATTGTATTGTCTTATATTGTAATATAATAGACTTTGGACAGGATCCTCATCAAACAAGGTACTTCCAGGGTGAAAATGCCTAGTTATTCAGAGAGTTTTTGTAGACATCTATTATACTGTTTGTACTTCTTTAACTCCCCAAACGTTTTCAAGTACGTCCATGGCATTTGTATTAACGTTATGGTACCATTTCGTCCACAAGGGGCGCTGTACTACACGTTCAAACTGTCAAACGACCAGCCATGCAGCCCTGCTGGAGGAGCATTTCTAAAACTTGGTAGACATGCCTTTTTAGATGCTAAACATTTTTGACTCTTGGACCAATTCCGTCTTTAGGGATATAACTGCCTTTACAATGAAATTATTGGGAATGCTTCTAAATAACCACAAGTGCAAATGACCCACAAGTTATTTGTCACACAACTTTTTTTATTGGTCGAAATATGGCAATTAACGAAAATGATATGATGAATGAGAGAGAGAGAGAGAGAGAGAGAGAGAGAGAGAGAGAGAGAGAGAGAGAGAGAGAGAGAGAGAGAGAGAGAGAGAGAGAGAGAGAGAGAGAGAGAGAGAGAGAGAGAGAGAGAGAGAGAGAGAGAGAGAGAGAGAGAGAGAGAGAGAGAGAGAGAGAAAGAGAGAGAGAGACATATCAATTTTGAGAATAGTTTAAGAGAACATCTAAGACGTACTTGTGATCCATCTTATTCAAAAGACATCTGAAAGCTATAGCTGTTGCCTTATGTTCATAGCCCAACATATCGATTACGCTCATTGCATGTAGGCCTACAGATCCCTCTGGAGCCACATGCCTGTGCTTTTTGTTTGGTCAATAAGACAGCGCACTTGTACTTATTTGACATAGAATACAAACTTGTCCTACCTGGTATTTCAGGTTTCAGATGTGAACTTTTACACGAAACATTAATCAAAACAATAATAGGGGCTTCGAAAGTGAGTCCCTCTCAGGAGCGACTCCAATATCATCGGATGGATACTGCTGCCCCCTGTCGCACTTGAAAGTAGTCCCGGCCGGTTGGTTGAATAACTGTGAAGCGCGCCTAAGCAATCGGTGCATTGGTCCCTGCAAGTTCCCAGTAGGTGAGTCCATCTCTTATATCACATTTGGGTTCACATCTTTTTTGTTGTTGTTGAAGGACTTTTATTTTATTTCGAGGAATGGCTTTTATACCTCTAATTTCTTCCCTATGCAGGTTTGTTTAATAGCGCATTTATTATGTCAAAATCAATGTGAATTACTAACAATGAAAAAGAGACCCGCCGTCTCTATTGAGAACATGATCCTTATCTCACCTGTTTATGAAATATGGGTAAATCGTTTGAGAAATTATAGTATGTGTATGTATGCGCTAAATAAAATGTAGCTATGTAAAATCTATGTTCAAGTAAACTGTTGCCCTGATCCAAAGATTCACAGAAAATCGCCAGTACCAACAATTATGATTTTCATTGGGAGATCTGCTGTTACTAGATGAAATTGACTTTAATCTCGATAAAATAGAGATTTATAGAACTTGAATTGTACAACTTGACGGTACAGAGCACTTTCATTCTCACTTTCATTTAAGCCTTTGATTGCAGTATACATTGGATATGTGTGAAAGGTACATATAATATTTTGCGTGCAAACAAGTCCCATATTTCTTTGAAGATGAAAATCATATCAACAGACATTGTGTGTGAGTCTCCCTTAACCCGCACTGCTCAGCTTACATGTCCAGTGGAATGCAGAGTAGCTTGTGTGCAGTCATGCAGGCCAGTATAGACCTACTGTTTATGTTGCGCTTTGCAAAGGGCATTTCTGTCAGTCACCTAGGTGAAGTCATTTTAATGGCCTGTTTATGTTTCATGCATCTGTAGCATCGACAAGATCTTTCCGAACTCATTCTCGACCATCCCTGGTCTTCTGGTCTCTGCTGGATGCCATAATGACACCTTTTCACTCTGAGATCATTTCTGTCACATCCTGGACTGGGAATGTAGATAGAAAGCCATAGTAGTTGTCACTGTCAACATCAAGCCTTTAAGAAGGGGCCTGCCAATAAGGCCTGAGATATCAAGGTTTCAATAGTTCCATGTCTACAAATAGTCCTATACCGGCCTCAGCTCAGCACACTGTGTCCCACCAGGTATCCAGTCATGGCTAAAGAAACCGGCGCCGCCATCATGAAGACCCAGCAGCTCCTGGCTGCCATGGCCGACACCCACCTGGAACACATGTGCCTCCTGGACATCGACTCAGAGCCGGCTGTGTCCCGCAACACTGGCATCATCTGCACCATCGGTATGCCCCATGCACACACACACACACACACACACACACACACACACACACACACACACACACACACACACACACACACACACACACACACACACACACAAACGCACACAAGCAAGCACGGACGCACACACCAGACACAGACACACACACGCGCACACACACACACGAACGCACACACACACACACACACGCACACACACGCACACACACACACGTACGCAGTACGCACACACACACACGCACAGACCATCCCCCCCCACCCTCCGCACACGCGCGGAAACACACCCTCCTCTGTTTGAGTACCCAGTTATAATAAACCCACACTTAACATAACATAAGATAACACTTTAATACTCAGCATTAAATAAAATAAGAACACACAGTCAAATTGGCAAACAAAACGCCATGTGCAAAATAATTCTAATACAATGTACAGAGGTAAATAAATACATTCTGATTCATGACAAAAGGACAAAAAGGATGCCCGTGTATCTTACATTCCCAGCCCCCATCCAGGGTCGGGGTGGGTTTTGGAGTGTGTTTTATTTGCTGACACCTGACCTTTCCTCCCCGTCCCCACACAGGGCCGGCCTCCCGGTCCGTGGAGATGGCCAAGAAGATGATCAAGGCTGGGATGAACATCGCCAGAATGAACTTCTCTCATGGAACCCATGAGGTCAGTCTGGAGTGATACACTTTATCATTCGACATTTATCAATTCAAGCATAATTTTGTCGACGAGTTTGTTGATTTCCGTCGGTCATCAATAGCATCATCACTAGTATCACCACAAAGTATTTTTTTTAATTTCTCCATGAAGTTCTCTCCAAAGTTGACCTTAAGCACGTCCCAGAGTCCAAATCGGTGGCTGCGAGTGAGAGTGCTATTCTTACATTTGCCCTTCAGCGTCTCGTGTTGGCTGTAGCTTAGCAGTATCCAATTGGATAGGAGCAAGTATCTGGATCTAAAACCACCCACCTTTAGCCTTTAAAAGTCATGCCTTTTTACCTTTTTAAACGGGGTGACACTGAAATTATGATACCACCACCAACTGTGATACTACTAAAGAGAGTACATTGAGTACTTGATCATCACCCCTCCAAAACCATTCGTATTCCATGATACTTAATGTATTATGCTTGATAATTAAGTATAATAAATAATTATACTTTTATTTATATCTGGCCCAGCTAATTTGCACACTGAGTATCTCTAAAGGTACTGTATGACTCAAAGCACAGCAACATCTGAATTGATAATCTGAACCCCTGTTATCTTGTTAATTATTTTATTCCAACCCTTGCTTTCTTATGCGTATTTGAAGCACAACTGAATGGGGGAAAGTATCAGTCTAGGATCCCACAATAAAGTCGAGGAAAAAGTTGTTAAAGGAGGCCAGATGAAATTGGACCCCCGTTTCCGTGGTGTGTCAGTTGTCGGTACGGCTATTATTAGCCTAGCTCAGCGGGTAAGCAGTGTTCAGTGGACCCAGCGGCTATCCCTCATTAGCCGGCGACATTATGAGCTCTTTCCAAACTACTAATTAGGTTTAGTTTCAGTTTTGTAAATTAGCATTGTGCAATTATTTGTGATCTGAGGTTTAGCCTTATGACCACACAAAGGGATCAACAACACCTCATAGAGTCTGTTGAAGGCTGTTCTTTGAGTACTAAAGTTAGACAATGGCACGTGCCAATGTCATGTGTCGCAGTTTCCTAGGCTAGCGTTTTTATGTATGTTGTCACGCGATATGACCTTCAGCAGCCGTGTCTGTTCCTCATCTAATGAAGAAACTTTCAGTTTCTTGAGTCAGTTTCTAAATAGTTAAACAGTACATATGTCTTTCTCTCTCATATATGAGTCTTTAAGAAAGCTTAATAGTGCTCATGATTCAAAATGGAACCGTTACATAATCTATGCAGTCAGTGCAAAAAACAAATCAGCACGCAATTGAATAAATCCTTTCTCCAAACGTTTAGTACCACGCCGAAACCATCAAGAACGTCCGTGACGCAGCAGAGAGCTTTGTCCCCGGCTCAAACGAGTACCGGCCCGTGGCCATCGCTCTGGACACCAAGGGACCTGAGATCAGGACTGGACTCATCAAGGGGGTGAGTTAGTGATCAACAACCACACTTAGAGCACTGCTTGAGATAGCTCCCCTGGGCTAGCTACACACAGCTACCACGCCTGATGCTGATCTTCATCACGATCTCAGAAATAAATACTTTCACTGTCCCTGTGTCCGATGGCTTACCCCTCTTTTGTTCTGTTAAGAGAGGAACCAATAATAACAAACAATACAAAATAATGATTCCATTTAATGGTGTCAAATGTTGCCCAGGACGTGCCGTGGAAAACACTGAGCTTTTTACCGCAGCCTTCTGTTGACTGAACGTTGTTGTTGTGCAATGGTTTAGAGCGGCACTGCCGAGGTGGAGCTGAAGAAGGGGGAGACCATTAAGCTGACGTTGGACGATAAGTACATGGACAACTGTGACGAGACACACCTGTGGCTCGACTACAAGAACATCACCAAGGTGGTGGAGCTGGGCAGCCACATCTACATCGACGACGGTCTGATGTCCCTCAAGGTCAAGGAGATCGGTAGGTCACGTGAAACCCATTCCTTAGCAGCTGTAACTCTTTCGCAATTCCACTCAAATCAGAATCATAATTGCTTTCATTATATCTTATATACAGAGTCAAATTATTATGCTTCGTTCCTCAACTGCCACATAGCAGCAACAATACAATATAAAGTAAATAGATACAAATATGTAAATATATGTAAAAAATAAGTGATCAAGTGGTACCAGCCACGATTGATTCCAGTGCAAAAACGCAGAAAAGTGGGACATTGATTGACATTATTGTTATTAATATCTTATACGTCCCTGTGACTACAAGGCAGCAACTTCCTGCTGTGCGAGATCGAGAACGGCGGCCTGCTGGGCAGCAAGAAGGGCGTGAACCTGCCGGGTGCGGCGGTGGACCTGCCCGCCGTGTCCGAGAAGGACGTCCAGGACCTGCAGTTTGGTGTGGAGCAGGGCGTGGACATGGTGTTCGCCTCCTTCATCCGCAAGGCCGACGACGTGCACGCCGTGCGCAAGGTGCTGGGCGAGAAGGGCAAGAACATCAAGATCATCAGCAAGCTGGAGAACCACGAGGGCGTGCGCAGGTGAGGGGTATTCTCAAGATGGACGCCCATCCCCCTACCTGCATCTTTGTGACATGAATATGGATGTGAGTTGATGAATGGAAGGTGATGACAACGTACGTCATTGATTCCTTATCGATTTGCAAAGGTTCGACGAGATCCTGGAGGCCAGTGACGGCATCATGGTTGCCCGCGGCGACCTGGGCATTGAGATCCCCACCGAGAAGGTGTTCATCGCGCAGAAGATGATGACCGGCCGGTGTAACAGGATCGGAAAGCCCATCACGTGTGCAACACAGGTGTGTGATCCACGTTCTCCGCTGTCGTGAAAGCGGAACCCGATTGGCTGAGGACAAGATGACGACGTACAAAGAATATGACACATGAGCTGCACTCATTTGAAGATGGCCATAGCTGTCCTAAAACACAAACCCCAGAGACTAACAGTGTGTGACGTCACTGCGATGTCCCTTCGGCTCACTTACGCTGCGAACATGCATTTGTCCGTGTCTGGTTCTGTTAGATGCTGGAGAGCATGATCAAGAAGCCCCGCCCCACCCGCGCCGAGGCCAGCGACGTGGCCAATGCCGTGCTGGACGGCAACGACACCATCATGCTGAGCGGGGAGACCGCCAAGGGGGACTACCCCCTGGAGGCCGTGATGATGCAGCACAAGGTACACTAGGGCGCACACACACACTAACACACACACACACACACGCGCGCGCGTGCGCACGCACACCACCGCCGCTTTACACAGCACAGGGTACGCTAGTGCACAACACACACTCAGACGCACACGCACATGCAAACGCACACACACACACACACACACACACACACACACGCACACGCATGCCAGCGCTGATCACACAGCAAAGGGTACGCTAACACACACACACACACACACACACGCACACACACACACACACACACACACAACCATGTCAGAATCAGGGGCACCCAGAAGTAGCATAAGTGCTGATTAATGACTACTGTCAGTAGGTGGTGAGGGGGCAGGTATTAGTCATTAAGCAGAGATGTTTGGCTGAGATCAATCGATTCATACAACGGGAATGCTGCATGAGCATGTATCTAAAAACAAGTCGACGTAATGCAGAGTGGTTATGAGAAACAGGGAAGTGAGGTTGGGAGATTTGTTTTAAATGATTTTCAGAAACTATATGCATCATTATGATTCATTTCTTTGGCATGGGCTGTTTCTATTGATGAAAGGTGCAAGGTCGAAGATTTTTGAAGACGATGTACAAACCAAACAATGCATCAAAATAAATCCTTAGACATTTACATCCTTCTTGCTGAAATGTTTTGTATTTCTAGATTATGTGATAAAAAAACGCATCATCGTTATTCACCTTGGTGCGTGCGTGCATGGAATGTTGACTAATGCTTACCACTGGATTTATGACTCGATGCTCGTACATGATGTGTTGAACCAGCTTTGTGTCTGTTTCTCTCTCACCACCACCTCACGCCACCTATGCGTCCACTACTGTCCGCTCTCACCCATGCTTGTGTGTGGCTTTGTGCTGTTCGTTGGCTTTGTGTGGCTCTCTGGATCCGCAGCGCAGAACCACAG
>NC_082390.1:6312203-6320056 GCF_031168955.1 Gadus macrocephalus | reverse complement strand
ATGCTGCACCCCGAGGGAGGCCAGGACCGAGGCGCTCACCCTGGGGGGCGACCCAGAGACCACGGCGGCACCGGCCACGCTGGCGCCGGTGAGGTACCTCCTGGGGGGTCCCGAGGGGTCCCCGAAGGAGGCGCAGCCCTGCAGAATGGGGTGGTGGAACACGATGGGGGGCAGCTGGGGGTGGTGGGCCAACGCCAGGGCCAGGGGGGTGGTAGCCGCCGCAGCCTGAAGGGGGGCTTGGAGCAGCGGGGCCCAGATCACGGAGGCGGGGGAGGGGGAGGCCGGGAGGGGGCTGAGGCTCTGGGCGGCGGCGGCGGCCTTCTGGATGAGCTGGGTGCACTGGGCCATGTCTCGGTCGTGCTGGACGATCCTCTGGATGATCTCGTTCTCCTGCAGGTTGAGGGTGCCTGCGCTCTGGTGGTGCAGGACTTTGGATTGAAGCACAGAGTTTCTCTTACCTGTGGAAAAAAAGAGAAAAACAATGACACGTTTTTAAACTGGGGTTTATTAAAAAATAGGTATTACTAGCTTGGTTGCATTCAGGCCTGGTGGGAGGCATTATCGCCACAAAGGATCAGCAGTGTCAGCTGCTAAGCTTTGTGATGTTATCGCTGAGATCTTACCGATGCGGTCTAGGCGGTCGAGAGCCACGGTTTCAAAGGCCCTCCTCATCATGGGGTACTCCTCCAGGACCTCGTTGAAGTTGTCCACGGACAGGGAGTACAGGCGGCAGTAGTTATCGGCTCGCACGCTGGCTGTTCTTCTGCCTCGAGTCAGCAGGCAGATCTCTGCATTGAGGAAGGGTTATCTTTAATGGTTAAATAGTGAACGACATGACAGATGACATTCTCCATACTGAATGTTCTCTCTCGATATTTTGTCTTTGTCTTACCACCTATTCATACTTCTGAAGCGGCGAATGCGAGGCAAAGCGTGTTAAAGTCTCGTCAGTGCTTTTCACAAAATACTTTTTGGCGTCAACTTTTCATCATCGTTTGCCATTGCTCCTGAACTTCGCAGATGGAGCACTTAATACAATTTTAACAGCTTACAGTTTGTCCTGACCTCATCTGTCCAGCCAGCTCAGAAAATAAATAACTAATGAAAGACTGCTCTATTTTGAAACGCGGAAACATTTCCAAGGACAGATATGTATTAAAGAGAAAGGATAAAGCCGAAAATTAGCTTCCACTTTTTTCCATTTATGTTCACCAATGCTGTACATTTAGGCAGTATGTTTTATTTGTTCAATACCGTGTGACAACTTGCCTGTGAAGAGTAGCTTAAATGCACAGTGTTAACATTCTGAACCCAAATGGAGGAGAGAGACTTCACAAAGCTTCACTCTGCACTAAATCCCGCTTTTAAGGAGATGATGGCCGCTGTTTTCCCACAGTCCCGACAGAAGTTAATCTGCCGAATCAATGGCTTAAGTTATGGGAAGGAAAGTCCCCTTGCAGGCTTTGGGAATCCTAGCCCCTGTTCGCAGGCCACACAAGACCCCGTGGATCAAATCCCTCGCTCAAAGATAACCGGGATTGCAACTCTTGCAGAGTCAGGCCAGACAAAGACAAGTCAAATACCTCCAAAGTAGGAGCCATCGGAGAGCTTGGGTGTCCTGGCTGTTCTTGGTGAGGACGCTGACTACCCCGTGCTGGATGAAGTACATCTTCTGGCCAATGGTGCCCTCCCTGATGATGTAGTCGGCGGGCTGGAACACCTCAAAAGCGGAGCTTGGTCAGCATCGACGTCACAAAGTTGGGGTCAGCGTTGGCGAAGAGAGGCATGGACGCCACCAGCTTCCGGCAATTGAAGTTAATGATCTCCTGCGGAGACAGACCCGGTTAATGTGGGGACAGACTAGTTTAAGTCGAATGTTAACATATGATCAGGTTATTCCTACACAAGAGTGTTGCGTCACCCTAGCGAGCTCGCTACCTTGCCCAATACACACCGGGGTCGATCACAGATCTCTTCAGCTTACCTGTTGGCCTTCTTGATCAAAGAATGGCCTACCCTGCTTCTTAATGTCATGAGTCTGAAGTTGACTGTCAGTCTCCTAGGATACAATTGTCCAAACAACTCTAACATTTCTCTTGTGCAGCAGAAGACCAGGATGACGTGATGATGAAGAAGATGAGGATGTGGATGGATGGATGACATCGGACCTCTCGCAGCGGCTCGTTCAGCTCCTCCAGGATGCTCTCCCTCGTCGAACATCTTGCCCTGGTAGCGGTTGTTCGTAGTAGTCGTGGATCCTCTGTCGCATGCCGGCGGGAAGGTCTGTGGAAGGACATGTACTGCTTCCACCTGTTTGTACTGAAGCACAACAACACGTCGTTTGAAATGTTTTTTGTTGATGGTTATTTTACCAACTGAAAAAACATACATAAATATATACATAAATAATAATATAAATTGAGAATGAATTCATTCATTGATAATAATGAAAATTTGTAGTTCATATTTGTTAAAAATATTTTGATATAATTATATATCTTATATATCTTTATAAATAATGTTAGAATTAATATTGAGGAATAAATGCTAATTGAGAATCTGAAAAAATAAGAAAAGATGATTAAAGGAAACATGAATGAGAGAAAGGAAGAGATCTGTTATATTAGTGAAATCTACCTGATTTCTGTAATGAGTGAAAGTCTATTTGATTTCTGAATGAGTATAAACTGCTTGATTTCTGTTTTAGTGAAAGTCTACTTTATATCTTTATAAGTGAAAGTCTACTTGATTTCTGTATTAGTGAAAGTATACCCAACTGCAAACATCTTGAATCCCAGCCCAGTTTAGGTGTGTTGCTCCAGTGACATTTTGAACACAGTATGTAGGCCTGGTAGTGGCTGGCAGACGGCTTTCACCACCGCGTTCATCAGCCTCACTCGGGTCAGTAAAGACCAACAGCTGTGGTTCCCTCACTTTCACCTTTTTTGGCCTGTGACCCAATTCGATTTTTGCTGGATCAACACATGACGTTAATATTAATGTTCTGGCGAATGTAATCGCTCAACTACACTCTATCTATGAGACCTTTGAAAATCAAAATTAAATGGTTTGCTAAAATTGAGATTCTAAATCTAGCTCATGTGAGTAAAATTATGCGATCCCATAAGCATATAAGGGGACCCCAAATGGGCCCCCGTCCCAAAGGTTGGGTACCATTGTCTTAGTATTCCTCTTGCTCTACCTTCCTTCCTTACTAAGACTCTATACATCTCTGGTCCTTGTTGACAGGCATCCCACAGCCTGCCTCATTTAAATTCATGTCTCATTTACCCAAATTGGACCTATTTCATATTGGTGTAACGGAAGGTGCGCCACAGATTCATGCAGATTAATAGACCCATAATTAATGCCATGAGTGACAGCCAAAAGAACACCTGTGCATATCGCTATGGAAATCCAGTCGAAGTTTGGATTGCATTTGGATATTGGCTGAATGTTTATCGGTTCCTATTTGGCAGAAATAAAGTTGATTTATTACCCAGAAAACCTCCATAAAAAGTGGCTTATTCTCCAGACAACTGTTGGACACATCTAAATAACTAGATAATTAAAAAATAATAAATGGCTAATCATTGTGTTTGAGGTCCTAACAGAGGTCTTAACAAACATATTAATTTGTTGAGTCACTGACATTTATTTATTGAACTATGAAACAAGTATCAACTTATATATAATGTGAGTGAGGGATTTAACACGGTCATGACATCTTAATAATAAAGTGTTCCTGGTGTCTTGAAAGATTCTCACTGTGACATCCAACAAGGACTAGATGTCGGATATTGAATTGGCCTACGTTTTCTCCACACGGCCAAACCCCAGAGCCTACCTTCTCCTGGTACTGACGCCGCGATGAGTCCAGCGACTGAATTAGTGCGGTGGCGTGCCCCACGAACATGGCGAAGCAGGTGGCGCCCACGATCATGCTGAGAATGGTGAGCCACACGTCGGCCATGCCTATGGGGGGGTAGAGACCGGTAGCCGATGCACAGCATGTGGCTCATGGCCTTGAACAGGGCGTACGAGTACTGCTGCCCCCACGTATCGTTCTGCGGACAGAGGGGGCGGGGTGTGGGGGCGGGGGGGGGGGGGGGGGGGGGGGGGGTGGAGAGGGGGCGGACAGGAGGAGGGTGAGGCTCTGGTTGTCTTTGCGCTAATGCTACTTTCCAACAGAACAAAAGTGACTGAATGTGACTGTTGGTTCTCTTAACGCCACTAAGCTGAAAAGCACTGCTTGTATTGTATTACAACCAAAGCTTAAGATTAACAATTGGATGCTTTCAAATTGTGCTCCGAAAATTGGTCACTTTAGTTGAGCTCGTCGGTTGTGGTAACCACACTTTAATTGCAATTGCCTGATATTGTATGATATGTGGGCAAATTAATTGTTTCATTGGTTTCCTTGGGGATCCTGATTGTTTCTGAAACACTCCTGCAACCCTGTTAGTCTACACAAGAGGCTTATAGGCAAAGGACTGCATCGCCAGTGTCCATAGTGCGTCATAAGAAAAGGGCTGTTGCTGTAACCACTACTATGTTCAGGAGTCGGCCATCTCGTGACCATCCACACTGACCACCATCTTGTTTCTGGTGACCCAGCAGTCGGCGGGGAAGTCCTGCAGCATGGGCACCAGGAACTGGAGGCACCCGTCCCAGTGGCACAGCAGCAGCATCATCCCGATCAGGTTCATGATGCGCACCATGGCGCTGGCCAGGTCGTAGGTCATGTGAAACACCTGGGACACAGTCGCAGACCATACGGATGAATGCAAGATTAATACCAACCGGACCACAAATCAGTACAGCGTGTAGCGACACAAGATTAAACAAATCGTGTTCATCTTCTGTGCTGTGTCGCAGATGTTATATAATCATCTGCAATCATCACTAATGGGCCGCCCTGCTTGCGTTTGATTAGAGAGACCCTATAGAAAGATAATAAAGGAGGAGGGCGGTGGGTTGTGGGGGGGGGGTGGGGGGGGGGGGGGGGGGGGGGGCTGGAGAGAGATACGAGACAGACAGTACAATATAATAGAACTATCATGTGACTAGTTCCATTAAATGGGGAATCCTTACTCCCACCTTTACTCTCAGTGGTGCATTTCTCCTCTTTCAAGAACTTGCATAGCAATAGTCGTGTAAAAGGGATAGGGCGAATGGGATAGCAAAGATTATAGCTCTAACAGTGTCCATGGCTAAGGAGCTCGACTTCAATGTCTGCAAGCCTACCTCTACAGGCCTTCCCTGTGCCTGTGCTTAAAGCCAGCTCTGCCCCTATCATTGATATGTATCTGAATGAACTGTAAGGCGCCTCAGATAAAATACGTCCGCTTTCCCTGTAACGGTACACAGCGGCATAATACTCTCGCACAGGATTCAGTGTTCCCGGGTTAAAAGGCGCGGTTGTTGAGGTATTCGTCTTGGGGCGAGACAACGAGAGCTGTCACTGTTTAAACAGAACCCCCAGGGGCCGTACTAAAACGGCGAGCTCTACTGTTGACGCCCCGGCCCATGGCCCCCCCCACCCCCCCCCTCACCTCCCTCCCACTGGTGGATGTAGCGGATGAGTCTGGAGAGGCGCAGCAGGCGAAGCAGGCTGAGGATCTTGGTGAAGCGGACGATGCGCAGCGCCCCGGGCCGTCTTGTAGAAGTCCGAGTCGATGCGCGTCTCCACGATGAGGAAGATGTAGTCGACGGGGATGGAGGAGACAAAGTCCACCACGAGAACCAGCTCTTCAGGTACTTGATCTTGATCTTCTGCGGGTCCAGGATGATCTCCGTGTTGTCCCTCCTTCACGATGCCCGTGCGGAAGTTGAGCACCAGGTCAGGAGTCGGAGAAGGTGTCCGACACCACGTTGAAGACGATCCAGGGGGGCGTGTGCTCGTCCTTGAAGAAGGTGATGCCCCACGGGGATGATGATCAGGTTGCCCACCCATCAGCAGCAGCATGATCAGGTCCCAGTAGAACCTGCAACACAGAGGGACAACACACTCTGAATTCGAAGCACCATGGTTTCTCCCTTTCTCTATTTTACCACATTTTTGTCCTTGCTGTACTTTGCTGTAAAAACATTCGGCCTGATAAGTGATCTTAGGTCATCGGCTTGATATCATCCGTATCCACAGAGTTAAAATGCTGAAGAAGAGGCGTTATTAATCTCAGTATTGTTGCCATGTCTGGTAGTCAGTCGCGTGGTGCACACAAATAAACACAACGTGATATAAAAACACAAAACTTCACGCCTTGAGACAACTCAACAAGTATTTGGTGACCAGATTGTCGTCTATTCCCGTCTCAAACATTGAGAGCCTTTGTTTATTAGCATTGGCCTTATTAATAATCGCTGAGATAGAAGGCATGAAGATTAACCAAAAGGGGAACAATCATTGATATAGGCCTACTCTGTAGCCAACAGGTTCATTATCATGCTGAACTTGTCTCATGGAGAGCTGTTGTTTTCGTATTCTGTAACTGATATTGAAGAGCTTGACTGCAAAATGTGTGCCTTCATTAAAAAGCATGCATTTCACCTACAGCCGTGCAATCATGATCCAAACCGTTCATCACTTAAGGTGTTGAATGGCATTGAGCCTGCACACCAACAATATATGAATCAATGCATTCATCAGAAGGCATCTAAAATGTAATTCGACACAGCCCCAGTGAAAGCTAATTTGATTGAATGCATGCCTTTGCGTTCGGCCGTGAGCTGTTATTAGTTATTTAACCGGGAGCCACGGTGATAGCGGTAAACAGACAAGATACTGACCCTATCAGAGGGTTTCACTGAATCTGGTTCCACTGTAAATTCGATCAGCAACCGTGTCGACACACACATCCCTTAACCACATTTGTGTTGACAATGTACCAGTGTACCTATAACGCAGAGGGATTCGAATTTTATTGGACTTTATTCCTGCGCTGAAACATAAACAACCGAGAGTTAAGAATTAAAAAGCGTCAAGCACCTCAATTTAGAATGCGGACCTCGATGTTCAAAACCACCACATTAAAACTTCATTTAATGTGGATTGCCCCTATCCCCCCCCCCCCCCCCCCCCCCATCAGTGGGGGCCTCCCATTAGCGCTAATCAGCTTTCTGTTGTCCACTTGCCAAACAAAGCATTTGGAGTCCCTGCCTCTCGTTCATCCCGACCCGTTGTCTCTGTGGTGACACACTGGTCCTAATTGCACATCCCCTCTTTGGCTAAATCTACTGTTATCTCCCTCGGGAACCCGTGTTATCTCCAAGAGTCAGCCCGCCATCGGCCAGATGTTGGGTAGTTAGCAGCATTACCCCCGCCCCCGCCCACGTCACCGTGCGGCCACGGCACACACGGGAACAGCTGGAGCTCCGCGAAGGGCCAGAGGGTGCATTATACTGATGTCCCCAGGCAGTCTGCCCTGGCATGCGGGGACATCCGCTGACAGCACGCATTGTCCTGCTCTTTTGTAGGAGCCTCTCGTCATCACTGTGCGGACTAAGGCCGGATCAGGCACAGCAGCATCAGTGGGACCTGCCGCTGTTGCCGTTACGCAGGAGGACTGGTTGCACTGAGCAAGACATCCAGACGTAGGTGTCTGTCGATGGGACCGGTCACCGCAGAACCACAGATTGTTACGTGCTACTGCGGAACAGAGTGCGTTTCTCTGTTCCGAGTGTAACGGGCGCACAGCCAGAGAAGGCCGTTTAAAAACAAGTGAAGTGAAAACAAAAAGGCTTAAAACTGGGGAAAAGGAGCTTAGATCAATCAGGACAGCTGAAAAAAGGGATCACATTTGTACAAGAGATACTTAACTGGGGCTGCCAGAGAGCAGTCAGAGCACGACAGC